>NW_027494956.1:0-246610 GCF_021521415.1 Bidens hawaiensis
AGCATTGCCCAACCTTTAACCCTGCTGACCCAAAAGGATCGAAGGTATGATTGGGGTGAAGAGCAGGAAGCGGCGTTTCAAACGCTAAAGCAAAGATTGTGCCAAGCGCCAATCTTAAGTCTCCCCGACGGAGACGATGGATTTGTTGTATATTGTGACGCATCCCGTAGAGGGTTAGGATGCGTGTTAATGCAAAATAAAAAGGTCATAGCCTATGCGTCTCGACAGTTAAAAGTTCATGAGAAAAACTACACTACCCATGACTTGGAACTGGGAGCAGTCATCTTTGCACTTAAAATCTGGAGACACTATCTCTACGGTACAAAGTGCACCATATTCACTGATCATAAAAGTTTGCAACACATATTCGATCAGAAAGAACTGAATATGAGGCAACGAAGATGGGTCGAGTTGCTGAGTGACTATGACTGTGACATACGATATCACCCCGGCAAGGCTAACGTTGTAGCCGATGCCTTGAGTAGAAAGGATCGAGTCAAGCCACTACGTGTGCGAGCGTTGGGGATGATAGTTCAGTCAAACCTTTCAGATTTAATTCGAGTCGCTCAACGCGAGGCGTTGAAAGAGGGCCAATTGGATAAAGAAGGACTTTACGAGAATGAGAAGAATTTCGAACAGCGTGTGGACGAAATTATTTATTTCAAAAATCGGATTTGGATCCCGACCCTTCATGACCTTCGTGATTTGATCATGGATGAAGCACATAAATCGAAATATTCCATACATCCGGGATCAGATAAAATGTACAAGGATGTGAAAGAATTTTACTGGTGGCCAGGTATGAAAAAGGATATAGCCACATACGTCGGCAAGTGTACGACGTGTGCGAGAGTTAAGGCGGAACACCAGAAACCCTCGGGAATGCTACATCAGCCGGAAATTCCCGAATGGAAGTGGGAGCAGATCACAATGGATTTTGTGACACATCTCCCCAAGACACCCAGAGGTCATGATGCGATTTGGGTAATCGTGGATCGGTTAACCAAATCGGCACATTTTATTCCAATTAGGAATACTTTTAACACTGAGAGACTTGCGCAAATTTATATAAATGAAATAGTGTCTCGTCATGGCATCCCCATCTCGATCATCTCCGATAGGGATAGCCATTTCACCTCCAAACTTTGGCAAGCTGTCCAAGAAGCATTGGGAACACGTATTGACCTAAGCACAGCCTACCACCCTCAGACCGATGGTCAGTCTGAGAGGGACCATTCAAACTTTGGAGGATTTGCTTCGTGCCTGCGTACTGGACTTTAAGGGAAATTGGGACCAACATCTCCCACTCGTTGAATTTTCCTATAATAACAGTTATCACAGCAGTATAAAGGCAGCACCTTATGAAGCATTGTATGGGCGGAAGTGCCGATCACCACTTTGCTGGTCTGAAGTGGGAGACCCGCAGATCATTAGATCGGATCTGGTCCAGGAGACGACCAGCAAGATTCTTGAGATTAAGAACAACCTGAAAGCCGCGCGGGATCGGCAGAAGAGTTATGCTGATACCCGTCGAAAACCGTTGTCATTTGAGAAGGGTGAAAAGGTATACTTGAAAGTATCACCCTGGAAAGGAGTGGTCAGATTTGGAAAGGCGGGGAAGTTGGCCCCTAGATACATTGGACCATTCAACATTACTACAAAGATCGGTCCGGTAGCTTACCGACTAGAACTGCCTGAGGAACTAAGTGCAGTTCATAACGTGTTTCATGTGTCGAATTTGAAAAGATGTCTGGCGGATGAGACATCGGTGTTACCCTTAGAGGGTGTTCAAATAAGTGATAGGCTCAACTTCGTAGAGGAGCCCATCGAAATAGTAGACGGTAAGATCAAGCAACTTAGACACAATAAGATCTCGTTGGTCAAAGTTAGATGGAATTCGCAACGAGGCCCAGAATTTACTTGGGAACGAAAGGATGAATTCCGGAAGAAATACCCCCACCTATTTCCTCAAAAGGAAGTAGTTGACGCATAAAATTTCGAGGACGAAATTTTTATAACGGGGGGAGAATGTAACGATTCCGGCAAATCCAGGTATACCCTAGCCGGAATATACTATTTACGTGTTATTTAATATTGATTATATGAGTTATAGCACATTGACACGAATATATATGGTTCACAGTATGAATCATACTCAATTATATAGTGAATCGTATTGGGATTACAATCAATCATTGATCGGTTATTGAAACCCGAACGAATCGGGAATTACATTATAGACGAAGTATATAATGTTTAGTGATATTTACGAGGTATTAATGCTTCGGGATAAGTAAATTATAGCACAGAAAAAGGATTTCGATTTAATGGTATATCGGTACGCTAAACGAAACCTTTAACACCAAACCAAGCAAGAGACGATCAATCAAGCCGAAAAAGATGCGTAATTATTAATAATATGATGTTTTAATGTCATGGTTTAAGTTTTTAAAGTTTTTAAGTCGGTTTTATGTAAATTTTTATTTTGACCCGAAAAACGACCATTTTAATTTCGTTTCAAGCCGAAATACGAGTTTAAACGAGAAACGAACTGAGCCAGATTATCCACAACATTATCCGGATTGCGTAATCCGAATATGTGGCTTAGAATTGATGTGTGGGGCCCACCCCCATCCACCCTTGGGACCGATCGGCCCTTATTATTATTATTATCATTCATTTCTTTTTTTTTTAACACATTTCAACAATAAACACTCTCAAATCTCTCAAATCCTTTCAACATTCATTCAAAACCCTTGATCCAAACCAAGATTTTGAAGGTATAAGCATGTTATATTGCATAATCTTTGATGTTATTTACTTAGTTTGAGTTATTTTTGCAAGAACAAAAGGGTTCCAAGTGACATATGGGTGAAAACCCGAGATGGAACCGGTTCTTGTGTGATCAAAGGATGTATACAAGTTATACAAAGGATCTTGATCCAAGTAATTAGTTAAAGTGTTTAGAATAGATTTTTACGGTTAGAATCTTTGTTTTTACATAAAAAACCGACACTATGAAAGAAATGGTTTGATTGTTGGTATAGTTTGCTTGGTATTGTGTTATTGTGCTTGTAAGTGTTGTATCTAGCGGCTAGCAAAGGCTAGAAACCGAGATCCTTGCGATCAAAAGCTAGAAAACACAAAAGAGTTCGGTTTTCGTGTGTATGAGAAATTTAGACAGATTTTCGTGTGCTTAGAGTCGGGTCACGAAATTTCACAGAGATGATCTACACATGAAAATATGAGATCTGTGAATTTTTGGTAATTTTTGGATAAAATATGAATATTTGGTGAATTTAATGCTCGGTTTTGGCCAAAAATAGTGAAAAATAGCAAAACATGATGAAAAATTCTGGAAAATTTAAGATAAGCTTTTTATCACATATAAAAGTCACCCACAAAATTTGAGCTCAGTTGGAAAAGTCTAAGTAGGCTTTTCGGTGAAACGAGTTCTAGGGCTTTCTAGCTCGGTTTTGGGTGAAAAGGGCTTGAAAAATGAGTTTTAAAATCTGGAAAAAATTCCAGAAAGTTATGAGGATGACAAGGATCATCCCAGAAAAATTTGGTATTTTTCTAAAGTGTTTTGGTATTTTTGACATATTTAGTATTTTAATAAGATTTGAAAATAGATAAATATATGTAAATTTACGAAAATAAATCTGGAAAAATTCCAGAAAGTTATGAGGATGACAAGGATCATCCCAGAAAAATTTGGTATTTTTCTAAAGTGTTTTGGTATTTTTGACATATTTAGTATTTTAATAAGATTTGAAAATAGATAAATATATGTAAATTTACGAAAATAAATCTGGAAAAATTCCAGAAAGTTATGAGGATGACAAGGATCATCCCAGAAAAATTTGGTATTTTTCTAAAGTGTTTTGGTATTTTTGACATATTTAGTATTTTAATGAGATTTAAAAATAGGTAAATAAATGCAAATATAGGAAAATAAATCTGGAAAATTTTATAAAATGTTCTTTCTGTCAAAATAAGTTTTGAGCAAAATTTCAAGACCCGAGACTAAACGGGTAATTATTTGTGCTAAAATGAACATAAAAACAATTAGTTAAAGCTTAAAACGTGTAAACCGGCAAAGTTCGCATAAGCGAGCTGACTGGTACACGAAAAACTTTAAAATAGACCATTTTCATAAATCTAAGTAAATTAAGTAAAAATAAATCATCCGAAAATAATTCGGATGATTTGGGTAATTGTACCCGATGTTACCGTTTCCGACACCGAAATACCGGAAACGGGCCCCGCGGCCAAACGGGGTGTCAAACCGAGCTATAATTTCATCACTTTAACTAAATTGACTGTCAAACTCTAAGCAATGTCACAATCTGAGTCCTTAGAAGTGTCACGGGGTTAACATTGTCCCCGAATCGAGTACAGTACTGGGTTAACAGTGTTCCCAGATGTACCGATTTATACATATTTAAGTTATGGGAATTGTATAGTAACGGCTAGATATTATATTACAGATCCAGGCACGTAGCTGTTCCTTAAATTACTCACCAACTCACAACAAGGTGAGTTTTCACGAGCCCCTTTTAATGAATTGTCTTAATTATACTTTCCCGGGGCGGAAAACATGTCTTATTTAAAGTATTTAAGTACATACCGATCGTATGGAAATACTTGTACATTTATATATATATGGGCTGATGCATAGAATATATAAAATGTTTATAATGTATTATTGTTCTGGGGTAACATAGTTCCCAGGGGTTATTGTTGTTCTGGGGTAACATAGTTCCCAGGGGTTATTATTATTCTGGGGTAACATAGTTCCCAGGGGTTATTATTATTCTGGGGTAACATAGTTCCCAGGGGTTATTATTGTTCTGGGGTAACATAGTTCCCAGGGGTTATTATTGTTCTGGGGTAACATAGTTCCCAGGGGTATTTATTGTTCTGGGGTAACATAGCTCCCAGGGGTTATTATTATTCTGGGGTAACATAGTTCCCAGGGGTTATTATTATTCTGGGGTAACATAGTTCCCAGGGGTTATTGTTGTTCTGGGGTAACATAGTTCCCAGGGGTTGTTATTGTTCTGGGGTAACATAGTTCCCAGGGGTATTTATTGTTCTGGGGTAACATAGTTCCCAGAAAGATATTGGAAATGTTCTGGGGTAACAAAGTTCCCAGCATGATTATATTGTTAATAAATGATTATTAAAATGATTTGTCAGTGTTTATTTAAATTAGTGAAACTCACCAACTATTCGTAGTTGACCCGTTTTCTTTACATGTTTTCTAGGTATGCCCAAGTTGGATTGATTGATGTTTGCTTAACTATCTGTGCTACCTGTTGGAAGCTTGCTGCTCTTTGTTTTGTAATGAATTTATTAATGTCTTATCGGTAAAATATGTGTGTAACACCTAGACAGTAATGAAACTCGCAATGATGTAATATGTTATAAATTAATGTAGTGGTATTTTCTTTATAAGCAATGCTGTTGATATCAGATGTGTCTGTTGCATCCCGTGTACGTTTCCGCTGCGGTTACGGGGTGTTACAACCGCCCCGGTCACTTTCAGTCATCTGGTTAATGGCTATCCTCATATTCTACAGGTAGAAATGAGGACCAAACATATCCGAAGACATGTCCTTCAAACTGAGGCAACCGACATACTTCTAAGCGATAGTTACGTTTTTTTTTTTTTTTTTTTTTTTTTTTTTAAACAAAAACATAAAGCATGGTTACTCGGGATTGATCATCCCATTCAGCTCAACAAGGTTTTGAAATCTAGTTTTGTCAAACGCTTTCGTAAATAAGTCAGCGAAATTATCTAGCGTATCAACCTTTTCGAGCTCAATCAGTTTCTTCTCAGCACAATCCCGTATAAAATGATGACGTATGTCAATGTGTTTAGTTTTACTGTGCTTAACGGGATTGTTAGTTACTGAGATAGCAGCAGTGTTATCAATGCAAATAGGAGTAAGAGTAAAATTCAGACCATAATCGCGCAACTGTTGTTGAATCCAAAGAACCTGGGAGCAGCAGTTAGATGCTGCCATGTATTCTGCTTCACAGGTTGAAATGGCGACTGAGGTCTGCTTCTTGCATTGCCATGACACTAATCTGCCACCAAGAAACTGACATCCACCTGTTGTTGACTTCCGACTCTGATTGCACCCTCCATAATCAGAATCTGTGTAGGCGACCAACTCCAAGTCTCTTCCTCTCGTGTACCACAACCCCAGCTTAGGCTTGCCTTTGAGATACCGTAGAATCCTCTTCGCACCCTTCAAGTGAGATTCCTTTGGGTTTGCCTGAAAGCGAGCACAAAGACAAACTGCAAACATTATATCAGGCCTAGAAGCAGTTAAGTACATTAAAGAACCTATTATAGCCCGATATTGGGTTGGGTCCACGTCTGCATCGTTATCTGACTCAGCACCAAATTTGTGGTTGACGCAGACTGGAGTATCGTATGGAGTGCTGTCCTCCATCTTGAAACATTTGAGAACATCATGGACATACTTAGTCTGATGAATGAACATACCATCTTTCTTCTGATCAACTTGCAGTCCTAAAAAGAAAGTTAGTTCACCCATAGCACTCATTTCAAATCTCTTCTTCATGACGGCCTCAAACTCCTGACACATGGCGACCTTTGATGCAGCAAAGATAATGTCGTCCACGTAGACTTGCACCAGTAGAAAGTCACTCCCTTTTCTCTTGAAGAACAATGTGCTATCAATCTTACCTCTTTCAAACTCATTCTCAAGCAAGTAGTCGGATAACGTTGAGTACCATGCACGAGGTGCCTGATGTAGTCCATACAGTGCTTTACTTAGCTTGTACACGTGATCGGGAAAGTCAGGGTCAGGAAAACCCGGAGGTTGCTCAACGTACACAACCTCATCGACTTTACCATTTAGGAACGCACTCTTCACATCTAACTGAAAAACCTTCATCTCCTTATGAGCAGCAAATGCCAAAAACAAACGAATGGCCTCCAATATTGCCACAGGAGCAAACACCTCATTGTAATCAATCCCCTCTTGCTGATTAAAGCCTTTAACCACCAGCCTCGCCTTGTTCCTGATAACAATCCCTTTCTCATCTCTCTTGCATTTGAAGACCCATTTTGTGCCAATCGCATGCACATTCCTTGGTTTTGCAACCAAGTTCCATACCTCCATCTTCTTAAACTGGGCTAATTCTTCTTGCATGGCTTCGACCCACGAGCTGTCCTTGAGAGCCATTTGATAGTTCTTTGGTTCAATCTGGCTGATAAAGCAGGTGTACAAGCATTCGCTGATTATGCCTGATTCTTTAATGCTTGTGTAAACACAGGTGTGCTCATTCAAGCTTTGTCTTGTTTGTACACCATCGGACAGATCACCTATCACATTTTCCAGAGAATGATTTTTGTGAATTCTCGTAGTCGGAACCGAACTGACATTCAGATTATCTTCCAAGTTCGAAGATAGCTCATCAATGGGTGATTGATGTTGAGAGTGAAACGGATTGATGAATTCCTCTTCAGTAGAGGCAGCAGGGGTATTGACAGCATTTGACGAGGAAGGCTGACATTCATCATACTGTGGTCGTTGCACCAAAGTGTATTCCTCATCGCATATCATCTTCATAGCAATTCTTTCCTCAACTTCTGCAAAATCCAAATAAGGCATGTTAAAAGATTTAAAAAGTCTATCATAGTCGAAAACCGCGGCGGGTCCCGTGCTTGGTTTTGGTGATTTGTAACTTGTGATATCAGTGTTACACACCACCTCAACCTTGCTGGTCGATGTATTAAAGACCCGTCTGTTGGGAGTCCCAACAACGTATCCGACTAAGATTCCTTCGTCGGCTACTTCACCAAATTTAGAATTGGTCTTTAATATCGAACACGGTGACCCGAATGGTTCAAAACCACTCAAGTTGAGCTTTCTCCCATGCATAAGTTCATAACAGGTTTTATTTAATCTTTTAACAGTTAACACTCTATTAAGGATATAACAGGCTATTGCAACAGCTTCAGCCCAGAACACCACAGGAAGTTTCGAATCAGCCAGCATGGTTCTGGCTCCTTCAATTAAAGTTCTGTTCTTCCTCTCAGCCACTCCATTTTGTTGCGGTGTATACGGAGCGCTGTACTAGTGTTCAATCCCCTTCTGTAAGCAGAAGATCTCCATCTCATAGTTCTTGAACTCAGTCCCATTGTCACTTCTGATGTACTTAACCCTTTTTCCCATGATATTCTCAACCTTGATAATCAAATTCTTTACCATCTGAACAGTTTCATCCTTTGACTTCAGGAAATATACCCAGGAATATCGAGAGAAATCATCAGTGATCACCAAGCAGTAAGATGTTCCTCCTAGACTTTTTACATTCACTGGACCGAAGAGATCCATGTGAAGTAGTTCTAGGGAACTGACTATAGAATTAATCTTCTTGGTGTGATGGGATTTCTTGTGTTGCTTTCCTTTTTTGCACGATAAGCATTGATCTTCAAAGTTGAAATTCTTCAAGGGAACACCCAGCACAAGCCCATTCTTGACAAGGTAGTTCATTTTTCGAAGATGAATTTGCCCCATTCTCCTATGCCACAATTCGGACTCCGATTCAGTTGCTTTTGACAAAAGACACGATTCTTCTATGGCCATTTCAGTCGACCTCATGTCCATGATATACGTATTCTTCTCTCTTGGAGCCCTCATAACAATCCAATCCTCGGGTATCTTAAAACCAGGATGCAACACAATCGCCTCATTCTTGGTAAAATGCATGGTGTAATCCTTGTCACAGATCTGCGAAACACTCAGCAGATTGTGCTTCAATTCTTCAACAAAGTTCACTTTCTCTAAAGTCATCTTTCCATTCGTCACAGTCCCAATTCCTGTGATCCTTCCACCGCTCTCTCCAGCGAAACTCACTCTTCCTCCTTGAACAGGTTTCCATTCGTGTAACAAATTCTTGTTACCCGTCATGTGCCGGGAACAGCCGCTATCCACAACCCATAGATTGTTTGCAGCCCTGTTCAACTGTTCCTGCACGATTAAAGCAGAGGGTTAAAATCTGGGGACCCAAGACCTCTTGGTCTTGGGTCGATACTTCCCGTACCTTGGCTGTCCAAAGTTAGCATCAGAATAATTTCTGTAAGTCCTGAGCGGATACCTTCTTGGAGATTGACTATGAGGCCATCCAAACCGTCGTGAATTAAATGAATTATTACTTATGGTTTGGTTGTTAGCAGTGAAAAACTGAGATCTATTTCTTTGAAAACCTGAATTAGACCAATTTTTGAATTTTGATGGGTTTTCATTTTTTCCATTATATTGATTACTGTTTCTTTTCTCAGATTTTGAAGGCCTCACACCTCTGAATTTCTGCTTCAGAGGGAAATCAGCAATTAGGTGTCCTAATTGATTACATCTGAAACAACTCCTGTGTTCAATTTTCTTTTCCATAGTTGTTTTAGATGTTGAGGCTGTATTACTGCCCGTTTGTCTCACATAAGGTGGGACATACGGGTTTAGTGGAGATTTCTTTTCAGTTATTCTATGTTTCTCCCCACTTTTTGGTAACACTGCCTCTTGTTTTGTCTCACTCGACTCGGAAGACTTGTCCGAGTTAGATGAGACAGGACTAGGCACAGAAATTTTCACACTAGACACAGGCTTACTCGTTTCGCCTTTACTAACTTCTGGTTCTTTACTAGTTACCTTAACCGGAACTGTCTGACTATAATCAACATCAACAGATTTCTGATTACTAGGATCATAAGTGTAATTATGATTGTACGGTGGCGGAACTTCATGATATCCAATTCCTCCCCTTTTAACTGGGGAACCTTGATCACTAACGAGGTGATCAAGTATAGCGGTGGAATTTCTAAATTTCTCAAGTTTCCTGTTAAGTTCCACCACTTTCACCTGGTGATCAGCTATCTGTTTATCCCTTTCAGCTATTAGTTTGGTTTTTTCTTCTAACACTTCATAGCTCAGATCAATTACTTTAATTTTTTCAGCTAGATTTGCTTTAAGACTTCTAATATCTTTTTCACTAACTTTTATTTTTACTTTATAACTATTTTCTCTAGCTTTAGTGAAATGATGTTCTTCTTTTAAGGTTTTAAATTGAGCATCCAAACTAACATACTGATCAGTTATAGTTGTCAATTGTTCAGACAGATTTTCACACTTAGTGCAAGGGAGTTTAGTACTTACCTCGGTGAGCTGATCTTTCACATCTGCCATACAAGCTTCATTTTGAGCCTCTGCCATGTAAGCTTCACTTTCGCCAGTCACTTCCTCAGTATCAGCAGTTTCGATGTTCGCCATATTGGCCTGTTCGAACACTTCTTCAACGTGCAGATTCCAGTTATATTCTCCATTCTGTCTGGAAATCATGGCTCTATTATCATTACCACCCCCATTCTGGTGTGTCGATCTGTTCTGACTACGTTCAACTCTCTCATTCGTGCACTCCTTCGCAAAGTGGCCATTCTGTTGACAGTTGTAACAGCGCACCTTTGACTTGTCAAAACCCGGTCTCTCACCAACAAACTTCCTTTCTGTCTTCTTCATAAACCTCTTAACCCTTCTCACAATCATCGCCATCTGCCACTGCAGATCCATCTCTTCCAGATCATCAGCATCGATCTGATCATAGTCTTCCTCCAATATTGCTGGATCAACAATCTTACCCTGAATGTAATTTTCATACGAAGCAATAAAGGATGCATAGAGAGCAATTTGCTGTTCAGCAGATTTAACACTCATGGGCATCCTTGAGTAGTTGTTGTTCGAAACACTTGGGGTAAAACTACTCTTGGTTGCTTGAGGGTTAGAAGCATTTGATCCTCCAGCTACAAAGCATACATCACCATTCATGTTGAGAGATACATGACCTTCATGAGTTGAGTTAGCGCCCGACTCTCCCTGTGAGTAGTAAGCAGACGAATCAGACTTCGAACTTGAACTTGTATTAACCTTTGCACCATACATTCCTGGATCTTGAACCTGATCAGTAGGTGTCTCTTTTCGAACCATGTTTGTTCAAAAGTTCGTAGCTTGTTAACTACTGTTTCCAGGTCATAGTCAGCAAAGTCTTTGTCTTCTCTCATCAACACAGTGTACATCTCCCATTTCGGTGGGAGAGCATCAAGAAGCTTTTCAACAATTTCATCTTCTTTGTAAGCAATTGAATAATTGTTGAGTTCGGTCATCAGATGATAATATCTCGTGATGATATCATCAAGTGATTCATTCTTCAAGTACTTGAAGACCGAGAATTGGGTTTTAAGTAGTTTAATCTTTGAAGCACGAATTCCCACATTACCCTCAAAACGGTTTTCAAGAGCTTCCCAAAGCTCTCTAGCAGTCTTATACTTTCTGAAGGTGTGTAGAATCTCTTGTGAAAGAGCCATAGTAATCGCAGCATGAGCTTTGCTTTCAGCCTCATACATTTTCTTCTCTTCTTTTTCCATCTCTTTGTATTTCTTTATCTGATCACGACCCTCATACTCAGCAGTAGGTGGAATGTAACCATCTTGTATGCATACCCACATCTTAGCATCTTGGTACTTGACATATTGTTCAAAACGATCTTTCCACGCTACATAATCGGTTTTCTTAAGCATCTTCGGTGCCTTTGTAGCCGAACCCGCTTCCACTTCCATCTTAACTAGTTCCGTAATGTTATTTGAAGACATCTTTCACGAAACACACAGAAACCCGAAAAATAAAAATTTTATTTTTAACAGTACTGTAGCCGAAGTTGTGGATAACTTCGCTTAAGTCTGAACTTCGCTGATTCTGAACTTCGCTTTCTTTTTAAATTCGCCTGATTTGGCGAAGTTGTAGATAACTTCGCTTAAGGTAATCGAACTTGTGAAGTAGGTGAAGTTGTGGGTAACTTCGCTGGTAAAGGCGAACTTGAGAAGGTAGGCGAAGTTGTGGATAACTTCGCTTAACCTTATATCTTCGCTGAAACCCTACGAACAATGACGGCAACTTCGCCTGATGAACACGATGAATATGCAGGTTTGATTTCTGGATTTTATGAGGTTTGTGAAGTTGTTATGGGTTGTTTATGATTGTAGGAGGTGAGTAGGACACAAAAACTCAGAAAACTTGTCCCGCGAATAGTCGAACGGAACGATTTCTACACCCGCGTGATAATCCCGAACCACACAATCGAGCAAAAGCTCTGATACCAATTGTAGGTTCCCAGCCGGATCTACACGAGATATCTCGTTCTACATAGGTGCGGAATCCCTACGTAAGACGTTACGAGCGTAGAAAACGATACGAGTTAACACAATCGAACACACGTTACAATAAACAAATACTCGTTATATTGCAACCTTAAACACGTTATATCAATCACTGATTACAGGACTCTCTGACTCGTTACTAAAACTGAAACTCGTTGAATAATTCAAAACTTAAGCCGTAACCTAAGTTTATATAATCACGACAACTTCGCCTGGCATGTTCAGGCGAAGTTGTCCCTAACTTCGCTTGTCTAACAAGTTCGCCCATATCAGCGAACTTGTTAGCAACTTCGTTTACATACAAAACATAAATCTAACTAACACGATTACAGACACTTGACACTGAACTACTGATATCTTGCACCAACATTTTACCATTGATTTCTCAAAATTATATGCAATGTAGATTGTATATAAAGCAAATAGTTTTGTACCTCTTAAATTTTAAGAGGTCTTTGCTATTTGCTTTATATATATATAATGCACCACTCATGTGCAAATTAAGACAATCCAATTTTAAGTAATTTACAAATTTTCAAACATATAATACAACTTTACATAGGGAGAAAGTAGTCATTCTAACACTAAAATTCACGTGTCTTTCATATTTCTTCAAATTATTTACAAGCTTGCCCCCTCAACTTTAATTCACTATAGGAAATTTAAAAAATAGTTACAACTTTGATAGCCTATCTTTTAACTATATATTATTTATAATTTCACTTTTAACCCAAATTACCCCACGATTTTTAAACGGTCATAACTTTTTCACACGTTAATTTTTTTTTTAAATTGCACCATAAAAACGAGAATTTACTTCTCTTTAATTTGAGTATGATATTTTTATAGTTTGTTTTTAGTTAAAAAAAATAACATTTTACGTATAGGCGTTTGTGGTCCGGTTTTGATGGTTTTAAACTAAGCCGTGAGCCAAGCCGTTTTTTGCCATCGAAAACTGAAACCAAACTGTTGAAAATTGAAACCCAATAAAAACAAACCATTAGCAATGGTTAGGTTTCGGTTTCATTTGTACTTCGATACTAAATTTAGTTTAAAATAACAATTCTTAATCCACGGTTTCAAACGGAATGATGAGCACCCAAAAATCTCTTTTGTGATTACAATGTCTGTATTTCCCGCTGCATCGCGCGGGTATTCTTAAAGTTTAAAATATATCATTTAAAAACCCTTTGGTTTACATTCTCTCAAGACCACCAGATTGTTTTATTTATAAATGGAGGTTTCTCATGCATCTGACCCGAATTCACGAGTATGGACATCACCAAACAAGATAGTCCCTCCTTAAACGAGTTATAACATCTCATTAAATTAAAATTTAATCTCACCAAATATTTGATATGAAAATCGTATAAAATAGGGTTGTACTAAAAATTTATATCCAATTTTTTTTAGAAAAAAAGATATTATTTATAATTAAACAATTTTATTGTAAAAAAACTAAGTGGGTTATAAGTCTCATCAACCCCATATATCTTTTAAACCGGGTTATAACATCTCATTTATTTGTGAAACACTTTCAAATTTTAAGTATATTATTAACTTCCTTACAATAAATAAAATTAAAATCTAAAAATTATATAAATACTAGCTTTTATCCCCCATGTTACGGGGTTATTTTACATTATTCGTTTTTAATATTTATATATATTTTTAAATTTTAATTTTATTTGTTGTAAGGAAGTTAATAATATAATTAGGGTTTGATGATAAAGGAGTTTCACAAATACATAATATGTTATAACTCAGTTTAAAAGTTATTTAGCTTTGGTGAGACTCATGACCAGCTTATTTTTTTTCTATAAAGTTGTTATAAATAAGATGTTATAACTCGGTTTAAAAGTTTCATAAATAAATAAGATGTCACACCCCAACCTACAACGGAATATGTCGGGGCACAACTAATTGCACAGTAGCTCACAAGACACTATTATTAATAATGACAATAACTAATTAATTTATTACATAAATCGAAGTACATCACAATACAAACAAAAACAATCCAATCTTGCATTATATTTAATAACCTAGAGCAAACGAAGTGTCTTCTCAAACATCCAATTCCTCAACTTGCAAACTTGTAACATGCGTAAAAATAGAGTTTGATCAACATAAAGTTGAGCGAGGAATAAGCAAATTTAGATGTATTATTATATTGTAAAAAAAACAATTCGTATGTGAATATAAACAGTCACAACATTGATGACATATAACAATAACCACATAAAATAGATGTGGACCCTTTCGGTCTAGCACAAAGCCAGCTTACCGGGGTAAGGTATACATACACGATGAGGATGAGGTGGCCCAACCGACAAATAATAAAAATACACGCGTAACCATATAGCATATCCCGATGAGCAATAAATAAATAAACACATTATATCAAATTGTGGTTGATGAGGTATAGATGTAAATAATAAACTTTTGATAAATACGGTACACATATACCCCCAAAAAGTAAAATATGAAAAAGGCGGGGTGTGAATTACTTACTTTGAAGTTGGTGAGTTGAAAGATTAAAATCTTGGTTAAATTTGGGTAATTCCTAATGCGTAATCTCTGAACACAAGTAAATAAAACCTCTTTAGCATGTGTTTGCTAAATAAGGGTCAAAGAAAAAGATATGTATAAAAATAAGATAACTAGAATTTCAAAAATAGACAAGAAAAACGAAATCAGTTTGGACAGATTTCTGTCACGGAACGCATAACGATTGGAAATATCAATAAATTCTCAAAAATTAAAAAATCTCCAGTAAACTAAATTAGCATGTAACGAACAAATTTTTCTTTAGAAAGTTTGCCCAGATTCGTACCCTAGATAGGCTAAAATAGCCGATCATCACAAAGCGTACAGATTTGCGCACAATTTTAAAAATAACGAAATAATTAGTCATTAGAACTGTAACATAGTAAAGTTGACGATGGGATTTGGTCTTGCATCATTCCTGTTTGTTATGATCGAGATATGGCTCAATCATTGAAGATCATTCTTGCTGTCAAATATTAAACATTGAAAATAAGAATGTTTTTGATGTTTTGGAATAGATTTTGATGAAAAAGATTATGAATCATTTGTGGTATGATGAACAAAATATGTGTGATCATGTGTCATCAAAATTCTTATGGTTCTTGGGGCAAACTAAATTAAACACAACAAAAACTTCAAGGATTTACGAACTTGTTTAGGTATGACCATTATAACAAAAAGAAAATAATAAAGTATGAATAAAATGAACATAAACTAAAACTTACTTGGAAGAATATTTTTTAGGTAGAGAGATAAAGATTAATGAGCAAGATAATGGTGTATTTAGAGTTTAGTTAGGATTAAAACCCTAACTTGATGAGAAAGTTTAGAGGAAATCTTAGAGAAAAAGATTGAATAATAATAATAAAACAATCAAAAGGAGGGAAAAAAAATTCCGTCCACTTCTTTTCATTATTTTTTTTTATTTTTTTAATAATAATAATATACTTATGTAAATAGAGTTTAACTTTTGTAAATTATAGAAAACACCCTATAGATATAATAATGAAACAAATTGATCTTTAAAGAACTATATAATTTAGTAAAGTATTTTAGTTGAAAATAGTATAAAATAACTTTGACTTTTAAACGGGTCGGGGTTTCGGGTTCAAAAACTAACAAATCTTACAGTTGACGCATGAGAGGGGAGGTTGACTATAGTTGATGGTAATCGGAAGTTAATTAGTGATGGAGAAGATAGACCCACGACAGAGGATATGCATAAAGAGAAATTAAATTAGGGTTTAATGATGAAAGAGTTTCACAAATAGATGAAATGTTATAATCCATTTAAGGGCTATCCGGGTTTGGTGAGATCATGGCCCGCAAAAATTATTGTTTGATGATTAATGGGTTCATTCACAAATAAATGAGATCTTATAACTCGTTTAAGCGCTATCCGGGTTTGAGGAGACCCATGACTCGCAGAAATTGTTGTTTGATTATGAAAATGAAAGGGTTTTACTAATAAATGAGATATTATAACTCATTTAAGATCTATTCGGGTTTGGTGATATCCATATCCTCGAATTCGGGGTCAAACGCATAAAAAACCTCAAATCACAAATTAAACAATCTGGTGGCTTAAGAATAGGTGGAAAAGCAATCAGAGGACGACATATAGGATTTTTTTATAGACATTTATGTAATTTATATAGATAGATAGATATTAAGTTACTAAAATTTAAAGTTTCACTCCTGTATTTATTAAATTTTAACTACTACTTCTACAATGATCAAACCTCGAAAGTTAGTATATATATATACCAGGCTAGAAAATCTTGCTATATTTATCACACGATCATCCACAATTTGATTTTTGCTAGAGTACTTGTCCTTTAAGAAACCAGACATACAAGGACATTTTTTTATTTTCACATATATGAACACAGAAAACAATTAGACTAATAAATCCACAACCAACAATAGCGGAAGTGAAATAAAGCAAGGGCTTTTGGATCTATTTTCTTAGGGTCCCCAAGTTCTAAATAAAAAATAACTAATTATATGTATGTTATTGCTACAACGAATATAGCACACAAAGTGTCACACCCCAACCTACGGCGGAAATGCCGAAGCGCTAACTGACTGTCACAGCTCTCAAGGTTACTATTATGCACAATATAAGTTTCAATATCTATTTAATAATTTCAAATAATTCAAGTACAAAATACAACTTATTAAACAAACAACAATTACAAAATAAATTCTTGATCGTATCATTTCTAACTTAAATTCTTCACTAAGTCTTCACCAACGTGTATTAAATTTCTACGATAACCTGTATATGCGTTTAAAATAGAATTTTGTCAACAACACATGTTGAGTGAGCAACACACCAGTTTAGTTGTACATATAGTATATATAACAAAATACGTAGCCGCAACAAGTCATATGAGAATAACAAAATAACCAAATGAGCAAGTATAACTGAGATGTCGAGAAGCACAAAGGTTAACGACTGGCGTATGATCATACTAGACTGAGATTATGTTGGACCTCTCCGAATGCGGAAGCATACAAAGCAAATAAGCACATAAACAAGTAAGGTATAAGTTATTAACACATAAGATAATAGTTGCAGTTTTGAGTATAAGTATATATGATAAAATATATTTACGCATATGTCCCCAAAACGTGGAAAACAAGTAAAATAGGGGAATGTGGTACTCACCTCGATAGACGAACAAAAGTGAATAGGTAACACGAAAAATGACGAAAGCGGATCACGCGCGTTGACGATAAAGCCTAATAAGGAAAAAGAATACGTAGATACGCTAAGTTAATGAACTAGATCGGATAAACGAGTTCGATAATTATTATAAAACTATTAAGTCAAGTTATATATTAATATAATATTTTATAATCAAATTTTATCGTAACTAATAAGATTTAACTATATAAAATACTTTAAAATATGTAAATGAATATTTATAAAATGTTATAGTTTATATAAAAAGATTTGTTTTAAATGATTATTTTAACTGAAAATGTATTTTAATACATCTATGTGTATTTTTTTTATCATTACATACATCTTTTTAAATAAATATCGTAAATGATAAATAATTATATATATATATATATATATATATAATATGAAATTTTATAAAAACTTACACTATTTTATAAATATATTAATTAACAAGATCATATTAGATAAAAACTCCTTTACATATATATATATATATATATATATATATATATATATATTAAAACTTTTATCAATTTAAAAAAATATCTATTACATATACATATATATAAACATATATATGGCGTGTAACCAAAGATCGGAAAAGATTCGATTTATATGTCGGTTCTAATAGTATAAAGTTTAATTAGTATTTAAAATTAACTATATTGAATTAATTAACCCTTTTGAATCATAAAACTATCAAAACAAAAATAAGAAAAATAATATGCCATGTCCGGGACTCGAAACCGCGCCTATGGCTGGTTCAGGAGGGACAAGCACACACAGCCAACTGGGCCGGGTGTTACTGTTGTTTATGACCAGATTCAAAAATATAAGAACAAACAGACAAACATAACAGATCATACATCAAACCCTAACAAGTTCAATCGATCAATCCGTTAAGTTTTGACCCAATCAACGTTAGGGTTATTGATCAATGAAACACGGCGAACATAACCATACCACTTAATTAACTTTTTGCTGATTACGAACTGGTTAATTAGACCCACTTGCAGACGGCCCGAAGAAGGATAAGAACACGATACAACAGATCTTGATAACGTAATTAGACATGGAGGTAAGGTCGGCGCTGCTATAAGGATGTTGTACTAGGTTTTAATTGAATGATAACAATCCGAAGAGGTATAATGTTAAACGAATGAATGTCTGTTTGTTTATAATAGTAATTCGTATCAAATACAATCCACTTTCCTAATTCCAAGTGTCGGTAGGCCGAAAATTGCGAGATGAATACAAAGCATGATTAAATTTCCAAGTTAAAGCCGATAATTGAGGTCCAAGCTATGTAAACGGGTCAATGGTTGAAATATGGGTCAGGTTAAATGGGTGTATGGGTTAAAGGATATGGATATTGAATTATAATATATAAATAAATAATATTTGCATTTAAGTCCCTGGACATTGAAGGTGGAAACATAATTGGGTTAAAGTTTGGTTTTGGGTGGTTTTTGCCAAGGTACGAGAGTTATATTTATATATTATATAATTAGATAAATAATAAAATATAATAGTTAATCTTTTTGATAAATGCGATATTTTTATTTTTAAAAATAACCCGAACACGAAAGCGGGTTGGGTATTTGATAATAAAATTAAACATGGAAAATTCGAGTTTCTATAGTCTCCCCTACTTTAGGGAATTTCGTCCCGAAATTAAAGGATGCTATAACGAAACCATTAAATTTGAGGAAAAGAAAATTTTAAAAATAAAAGTTAAAAATTTATCATAACACCGAACTTTGAATAGTTAAAATAACGTACCAAATGCAAATCCGATAAGGGCACTTATATATAGGATGTACCAGCGGCGTATCCACCATGTCCTTATCATTTCTACATTTGTACAGTTATCCCAACTACTTTCCATTCTATATTATGACACACAACTTTACGCTTCATGATTTCCATGTGAGGACTTCGATAATTATGTTCCGGACCATAATTATTGTTATCGTCGGATGGTCCACATGATTCGTCCCATCGTGTGGATTTTCAAAACGTTTGATTGAAACATAACTTTGAGGAAACAAAAGTTTTAAGGAGTTTTAATTTAGAACACTAGAATGTATAAAATAATTTTAAAACTTGCAGTGGATTTTAATAAAGCAAAGAAATTTTAAAGCGACTTTTAAATGTAAAGATATAAGTATTTAAAGTTGAAGAAGTGGTAGTTTATAAATAGTTAAGGTTAATGAAGGTAAAGAAATAAGATAGAAGTTGGCTTCAATAAACAATCTATTTAATCAAGAGAAACTTTATTTATTAGATAGAAGATAAATAGTTCAAATACGGAAATAATTCAAGGCCACAAAAAGGCGTTACAATATCATAATTAAGAAAAAGACAAGATAATAAAGACAGATAAAGAAAACGGCAAAAGTCTTCAGGGTCCTTGAGTAGTTTAATTGACGTGACTTGAAGCACCATGAGGAGTTGAATTCATAAGAGTTGTAGCAGTCGAGGTAGATTGATTTGGGGTAGCTTGAATAACGTGAGATTGAACAGTTTGCAAGAAGGTTGTTTGGTGGATATATGCCCGGTAAACTTGAGCTTGTGGTTGCGGGGTTTGGTAGTGTTGGGTTAAGTAAGGTTGACCTTGATTTAAGGTAGGAGCTTGAGAGACATGAGGTTGATGGATTTGAGCCTGGTGAGCATGGATCAAGTAGTAGGGTATAGTCATAGATTGGGCTTGATGGGATTGGGTGAGTTGAGGGCACGCATTACGAAGGTGATTTGGGTTTCCACAATGGTAGCAAGCACGTGTGTTAGGAACACCAAGTTGAGCATGAGGGGTAGGTTGTTGCAGAACAGCATATGCAGTAGGCGGGACACGACATGTGTTAGCAAGATGACCATAACGGTTACATTGAATGCAGCGACGGCATAAGGATCTAACCGAGTGATGATAGTTACAAATGGAGCATGACGGAAAAGGACCGAGGTAAGGTTTCTTGTTTGAGGAGACTTGCGGGTGGGTAGGATTTGTTGCAGCAAGGTTCTTACGTTTATTGTGGTGAGGATGAGTGGAGGTAAATGATTTGTCGTTACTAGGAGAGTGGTTAGTGGGAAAAGTTGAATCGGTTGCATTGATTTCCTGAATGCGGGTCACTATTTGAGGGATCGCAACAGCTATCTTTTTGGCGATATAGGCAGATGGTTGTGACAATCAAACGATTGATGTCGAGGATAACGTTGGTTTCTTGAATGAGACATTCTGTAGGGACCAAAAATGAGGATTTACAAGATGAAGGATAAAGTGAGGAATCATAAGAATAGTAAAATGTCTAACTATGTGGATAACTTATAATAGCGTTGCTTTAAGAAGTAAGAGGAATTGCGTCATGAGGATTAAAAGTAACAGTTTAAAAGATGAGGGGGTACAATGCGTAAATAGTTGTTAAATGATGTAGTCAATAAGATTAACGTGTGATGACTACACGAGGAGTTAAGTCAGTTAAAATTTAGATTATAAGTTTACAATAAACTAACGAAATATAAATTGTGGATGTTGGCCTCCCATAAGCTTTCCATGGCAATTTGAATGGCCCAATGAACAAACGTAAAACAACTGAGTTGGACAGCCCATGAGCGTTACATGACAATTTGATTGTCCCAACTAATTAACGAATTAACAATGCAATGAAGTTTGTCGGCCCAATGAGCGTTACACGGCGTTTTAACCGACCAAACTAATATAACGAACTATCGAAATAAATCTGGGTAGTCGGAGTATCTTGTGAATCACCACATTTGATTACTCCAACAAAAATACGAAAACAAGTTAAGAAATGGATAGTAGGAGTGCCCATGGGTTCCATGGAATTTTCACCTAACTAACCATTTAAATAACAGAACACAGTAATCGGAAAAACCGAGTTTAGCCACGAATCACCGTGAATTCGGTTAAAATTAACCTAAGGTGTCGGTCATATAGCATTTATGGGTCTCGCTCGGGTCCATAGGGTTGAGTACTGTGGTCAGGTTGTCACGCAGGTAAGGAATATCATCTTACCTTTGGTTCTTGGAACCGTTTTGCCAGTGCCCAACTCACAGTTTCTCTTCCCCTTTCATTTATCATAGGGACATGCCACATAACCTAGCCTGAAGGTTTAGGAGTGAAAACAACAGGTGGGAATTCTTAAGAAATTTCCCGAAAATAAAAAGCAATCTAATTTGTGAAAAGTTTTCTTTGAATGATAAGGCATAGCCTCGGAGTTTGTGTGTGTGTGCATAACAATAAATAATATGTAATTATCTAAAAAAGCTGTAAACAATCTAATTTGAACACATAAAGGTAAACAGATAAGCACGTATAGGGCTCCTAAACATGTGTCTAAGGCAGTTTCTAACGACCTATCTTAAACCTTCGGCTCTGATACCAATCTGTCACACCCCAACCTACGGCGGAAATGCCGGGGCGCGAACTGATTGTCACAGCTTTCAAGGTTACTATCATGCACAATATAAGTTTCAATATCTATTTAATAATTTCAAATAATTCAAGTACAAAACACAACTTATTAAACAAACAACAATTACAAATTAAATTCTTGATCGTATCATTTCTAACTTAAATTCTACACTAAGTCTTCACCAACCTGCATTAAATTTCTACGATAACCTGCATATGCGTTTAAAATAGAATTTTGTCAACAACACATGTTGAGTGAGCAACACACCAGTTTAGTTGTACATATAGTATATATAACAAAATACGTAGCTGCAACAAGTCATATGAGAATAACAAAATAACCAAATGAGCAAGTATAACTGAGATGTCGAGAAGCAAAAAGGCTAACGACTGGCGTATGATCATACTAGATTGAGATTATGTTGGACCTCTCCGAATGCGGAAGCATACAAAGCAAATAAGCACATAAACAAGTAAGGTATAAGTTGTTAACACATAAGACAATAGTTGCAGTTTTAAGTATAAGTATATATGAGAAAATATATTTACGCATATGTCTCCAAAGCGTGGAAAACAAGTAAAATAGGGGAATGTGGTACTCACCACGATAGACGAACAAAAGTGAATATGTAACACTAAAAATGACGAAAGCGGATCACGCGCGTTGACGATAAAGCCTAATAAGGAAAAAGAATACGTAGATACGCTAAGTTAATGAACTAGATCGGATAAACGAGTTCGATAATTATTATAAAACTATTAAGTCAAGTTATATATTAATATAATATTTTGTTATCAAAGTTTATCGTAATTAATAAGATTTAATTATATAAATTACATTAAAATATGTAAATGAATATTTATAAAATGTTATAGTTTATATAAAAAGATCTGTTTTAAATGATTATTTTAACTAAAAATGCGTTTTAATACATCTATGTGTATTTTTATTATCATTACATACATCTTTTTAAATAAATATCGTAAATGATAAATAATAATTATATATATATATATATATATATATACAATATGAAATTTTATAAAAACTTAAACTATTTTATAAATATATTAATTAACAAGATCATATTAGATAAAAACTCCTTTACATATATATATATATATATATATATATATATATATATATATATATATATATATTATAACTTTTATCAATTAAAAAAAATATCTATTACATATAAATATTTATATGGCGTGTAACCAAAGTTCGGAAAAGATTCGATTTATATGTCGGTTCTAATAGTATAAAGTTTAATTAGTATTTAATATTAACTATATTTAATTAATTAACCCTTTTAGATCATAAAACTATCAAAACAAAAATAAAAAAATAATATGCCATGGCCAGGGCTCGAACCCGCGCCAATGGCTGGTTCAGGAGGGACAAGCACACCCAGCCAACTGGGCTGGGTGTTTCTGTTGTTTATGTCCAGATTCAAAATTATAAGAACAAACAGACAAACATAACAGATCATACAACAAACCCTAAGAAGTTCAATCGATCAATCCGTTAAGTTTTGACCCAATCAACTTTAGGGTTATTGATCAATGAAACACGGCGAACATAACCATACCACTTAATTACCTTTTTTGCTGATTACGAACTGGTTAATTAGACCCACTTGCACACGGCCCGAAGAAGGATAAGAACACGATACAACAGATCTTGATAACGTAATTAGACATGGAGGTAAGGTCGGCGCTGCTATAGGATGTTGTACTAGGGTTTAATTGAATGATAACAATCCGAAGAGGTATAATGTTAAACGAATGAATGTCGGTTTGTTTATAATAGTAATTCGTATCAAATACAATCCACTTTCCTAATTCCAAGTGTCGATAGGCAGAAAATTGCGAGATGAATACAAAGCATGATTAAATTTCCAAGTTAAAGCCGATAATTGAGGTCCAAGCTATGTAAACGGGTCAATGGTTGAAATATGGGTCGGGTTATATGGGTGTATAGGTTAAAGGATATGGATATTGAATTATAATATATTAATAAATAATATTTGTATTTAAGTCCCTGGATATTGAAGGTGGAAACATAAATGGGTTAAAGTTTGGTTTTGGGTGGTCCAAGCTTCTGCCTGCTGTTCTTTAGTCCATAAGTTTCCCTGCTTGTGAGTTGCTTTTCTATTATTAAGCTTGTAGGTGGGTAAGGGTACCCACGTAATCAGCCCCCCAGTCAGAAGTTTTCTGATTTTTAATGATAAAAGCTTGTGACTTAACTCTTTTTCGTTATTCCCCTTGGTGTTCAATGCAATTGAGCTCAGCGACATGCCTCTTCATAGACCAAAGCATTACCCAATTTGCTGTATTGGGCTTTGTTATAGGAGAGCCCAAAAGCTGGAAAATGTTTACTTGACTTGTAGTATTGAAGTTGGGAGCTAAACATCCTTATTGTTTCGTTCCTGAGGTGTCATGTTAGAAGCTGGAAGCTAAGCATCCTGAGATTTTCGCTTGTGAAGC
Organism: Bidens hawaiensis; assembly: GCF_021521415.1. Lineage (NCBI taxonomy): Eukaryota > Viridiplantae > Streptophyta > Magnoliopsida > Asterales > Asteraceae > Bidens > Bidens hawaiensis. The sequence goes on from NW_027494956.1 coordinate 24,418, forward strand.
ATTAGGATGGAAAATTCGTATTTTCGTGTAGATCATTACTACTTCTATTGGTTTGACGGCTGCTACCTGTTGCGCCTGACCAATTAGACCTCTGCGTCAGGAAGCCATCATAAAACTGACGGTTACAGCTGTAGCCTAATTTAATCTTGGCCTTCCACCTGTCCCTACTTTTTGGGATTGAATTTCAAAATTTTATCCTTATAAGGTATGTAACCACCATAACTCGTGTTCTTCATTCCTTAATTATAACTTTTCCTTAATTTCCGGAGACTTTTATTTCGATTCCTCTTTTTATTATAAACCATTCTTTCTTTTTCGTCGCTGATCATGGATACCAAAGGCGATATGGCTACCCAGTTCTCGAAACTGACTCAATCAAAACTCGATCGATTCTGTTTAGATTATGGCATTGGAGCCGATTTGAAGCCTAAACTTCCTAACTCCTCTATTCGCGTTTCGGGCAGTCCAAAAGGTAAGATTGCACTGTATACTCGCTATTTCGATAAGTCGAACCTTCGGTATCCTTTCTCGAAGTTCTTTCTAAGTGTGTTGGAGTATTACAGCGTTTGACTTGGACGATTGGCTCCCGTTGGTGTATCTAGGATTCTACATTTTGAAGTCGTTTGTCGTTCATTGGGTTATGAACCTTCTCTAGCTATGTATCGGTGATTTTTTCAATTAGCAAAGAATGGGAATTGGTTTACTGTAGAGAAGACTCGGTGCGAGGCTGGTTTGAGTTCAAGCACTTTTGGTCTCATGTCTGCTTGGAAAGACTGGTTCTTTTTTGTGTCTGATGCTATTTTGCCTTTCTTTCTAGTTTGGAGGAAGCATGACCTAACTTTGAACACACCTGAGCCGAAGGCTGAGGAGCTTGATGCTACCTTTCTCAAAAGCCTTCGGTCTATGAGTTGTAAGCTCCGTACCTTCTTGATGAATTTTTAGTCTATTTGGGTCTAAGAACCAAGTGGTCTAATTCTCACACCGAACCCAATATTTTTTTTGATGATAACGGTATGTCCCATGTTTCTTTTTGTGCTTCTTTTTATCATTTAGGCCTAACCTTCACCTTCCTTATTGCAGAGATTAGTGTTATGGAGCTTCTTTCGTTTGAGGATTTTTCTGTTGCTACCTTTGTTGTTGTGGATGTTACCCCGGGTCATCCCAATATTTTTGAAAATACCAAGGCTTTCCGTCAGTTTTGTGAGCCTTGCTTTACCTCTACCTCTTCCAGTCTTCCTTCAGAAGGTACTGTCAGGAAGGCTACTTCTACTCCTTCTCGAAGTAGCAAGAGGTTCTAAGAAACATCTGTTCCTAGTCCCAAAGTTCCTGACCCTGTTGAACTAGATGATGATGATGCTCTTGTGGCTTCTATAACTGCCTTTGCTCCTACTGGTGTGGAGAAACTTTCCAAACTCCCTTCTCCTTCACCATCGAAGATGCCTTCCAAGCCTTCTCTTTCTAAGAAGGTTCCTCAAGATGTTGTCAAGAAGCGTAACCCTGCAGATACTGAGAAGAAGGTGGAGAAGCACAAGGAGCCTACATGCAAGAATGATGAATGTAATAAGGAAACTGTTAAGCCTGCTATTGTTGAGGCCGTGATGACCGAGAAGGCTAAAAGAAAAGGTGTTGCTGGACATTCAGAAGGCATTCCCAACCCAGAATCGACTACTATCTTTCTTCCTTCTTGGGGCGTTCGTGATTGTGATACATTGAAAAAGATGCTCATGTGTCGGGATCTCCTCCGTCATTATATTCCCCTTACTGAGAAGGTGATTGTTGATGGTTTAAGCGATATCGAGCTCATGGGACGGACTTTTCAGTACTTAGCTTATTTCTTAGCCCTTGTTCCTGAGGATTTTGGCCGGTGGTGTTATGCGCCTGTTGAGATCAAGAAGTTTAAGGAAGAGAATGTGAAGTTGAAGGGTGCCTTGGTTGAGGCTAATGAGAAGGTTGTAACCTTAACTGCTCATGAGCAAAGCTTGATTCATGAGATTGTTGTTGCCAAAGCTTCTGCTGAAGATGAGCAAAGTAAGGTAGAAGCTTATGCCAAGGATCTTTACGAGCAGCGTCAGAAGGTTAGTCAAGAGAGGAACTTGCATCAGAAGCAATTCGCTGAGCGTGAGAAGCTAGAAGCCGAGAAGAAGAAGCTGGTCGATGAGAAGCTGGCTTCTTCTGTTACTATTACTGATCACCAAGCGCAGGTTAATGATCTCTTCTCTGTAAGACGTCTGACGTTTGAGCATGGTATTCCTCACGTTTTCTTCTACCTTTTGCATAGTAGTGAGTTTAACTTGGCCCTTGATGAAGTTTTTACAAGGGTCATTGCTCACGACCGCCGTCATGGCTTGTCTATTTCTTATGGGCAGGCCAGGCTGGTCGTCCCCTTGATGGACTTTCAAGCTATCGGCCACATGCCGCTACTGATTTTGCAGCTTCTGTGAGAGCCATGGAGATGAAGGCATTCCCTTACCTTAAGGTCGTTTCTCGTTCCCAGAACCTTCCCTTCTCAGCTTTTCAAGCTATAGAGCCGGAAGGTCTCAAAAATGAGCTGGCACATCAAGTGTTTCAAGCCATGGTTATCAAGATTATAGGGAAATCTAGTTCTGATGAGGGCCATGAGGGTGGTGAAGCTAATGTTGAGTTTGAAGATGATGATGATCAGGCAGTTGACAAGGATGAATAGGAAGTTGAAGTTACTCCTTCCCAAGTTGATGAATCTGAGCGAACCCCTTCCCCATTGAGATAAGTTGAGTATCCTACTTCTCTTGCCACCAATGAAGCTTCCCAACATGATATTGATAGGGATGCTAGCATGCTTTATGGGAACCTCTTTGGTGATGCACCAAAATCTTCGGGTGGTTTGGTGAAGATGCTATTGCTGATGAGTAGCTTTGTTTATGTTAAGCTTCGTTTATGAAGCTTCTTTGTATGTTGGTTCTGTAAGCCTCTGTTGGCAAAAACAATTTAGTATTTTTAAGATTCGTGTGTGAAGCTTCTTTTATGTTTTGGTTATGTACGCCTTTGTTGGAAAGACAGTTATTACCTTATGCATGTGATGCACGTTGCACCATAGAATGTTGCCTTTAATGTTTTATATGCTAGCTTCGTAGTTTATCTTATCTACTTGTTTTTTTTACATTTGTTTGTTATTTTTACAATGTCTTTGAAACTTTTTTAAGGAGGGATGTTGCAGACACCCTTCCTTATCTTGGTAACTAAGAACCGATGCAAAGTTTATCCTATCTGCTTGTCAGTCCACAAGATTTTACTTAACTCGTTTTGGCGAATCAGTAACTGAAATGAAAGCTGGAGTCAGACAGTCAGTTGGAGAGCTAGGATGAAGAAGTAGGGTAGATTGTTACACAAGTCCTAAGATTCTTGAGCTTATTAGTTTGATAAGTTTCTAAGATTTTTTGTACTTGAGGAACTAGTTTGTAAGAGATGCTCATTCTCGTTTCAGGGATATTTCTTAGTGTTCCATGGAGTCGTATTGTTTAAGGGACTCACCGTGTATACCGGAAGATATAGCTACTTGTTACCAGTTGAGCGATATGGCATACGAGCTCAATCCTTTACATGAGTACGAACTACGCCGGACCTCATGGAGCCTAGTTTGGAGGGGCTCACCATTAGATAGGATAAAAAACAAGTTTGGTACTCAAAATGCAACATCATTCATTGATCTTTTCAATATCATTGAAACAAAGAAACTATTACACGAACCTTGAAATGTTGTCCTAAACTAAAAATTTCTTTAGGTGCTTGTCGCTCATTGACCTTCCCACTTGAGTCCCAATTTTCCCGTGTCGGATTCTCTGCTGGCCTCATTGTTTATAAGAACCAAGTCCCCGGGTTTAAACACTTCCTTTCTTACCTTTGTGTTGTAGAAGGCTTCCAACTTCTTTTTATATCTGGCTTCCTCAATGGCCGCCTGCTAGCGGGCTTCTTCCAAGAGGTCGAGTTTAAGTAGAACCTCAGAGTCGTTGGCTTCCTCACTTATGTTTCTCACCCTTCTCGAATTACCCTAATTTCCGCGGGTATAACAACTTCTAAACCAAAGATGAGGCTGTAGGGTGTTTTGTCGTGACTCGTTTTCTCCTAGGTTCGGATAGGCCAAAGGACGCTTGGAAGCTATTCTAACCAATTCTTTCCATACCTTCCCAACCTTGCCTTAATACCTTCCACGATGTTACGGTTCATTCGTTTAACTTGTCGGTTAGATTGGGGGTATGCTACTGAACTAACACTTGCTTGATTTGTAGCTCCTTGCATCAAAGGCTGAATGGTTTCTTAGCAAATTGCTTCCCAATATCCATCACTAATTCACCTGGCATCCCATATCTACAAATAATATTTTCCCATACAAAGTTTAGTACCTTCTTTCCTTTTATGGAATCTAGGGCTTAACTTCTGGCCACTTGGTAAAATAGTCAACAACTACCAGTAGGAACTTCACCTTCCCAGTTGCTTCGAGGAAGGGACCAACAATGTCCATTCCCCATTTGTGAAATGGCCAAGCAGCAATGATGGGCACCGGTTTGTGCTTCAGGTTTGTTTTGACGTGAGCATGGAGCTGACAAGCTTCACATTTATGGATGACTTCCGTGGAGTCCATGTGCATTGTTGGCCAATATTATCCAAGGTTCATTAACCTTGTTACCACCGACCTTGGACCGGAGTGTGTCCCGCAAATACCTTCGTGCACTTCTCACAAAAGATATTTGATCTGATCTGGTCTCACACATCGTAGCAAGGGGCTCAAATATCCCTTCTTGTATATGAAATCATCTTCTATTACATATTGCTTAGCTTTAAGCTTGAGCTTCAGGGCTTCTCTTTCGTTAATGGGAAGCTTCCCTTCTTTGAGAAACTCTATTATGGTGGTCATCCAAATGTTCCCCTCTTCTTCAATGATGTCTTGTACCTCCAGTTCCTCGATTGGTGGGCTATTTAAAAATTCCACTGGTACCTTCTTTGTTAAGTGAGCGAAGGTTAGGGAAGCTAGCTTGCTGAGGGTATCAGCTTGCTTGTTCCGAGTTCTGGACACTTGGATTAAGCTACAGCTTTTGAATTCTTTCATGAGCTCCTTGACCTTCTGCTTGTATTTCAACATCGAAGGTTCTCTAACTATGAACTTGTAATTTACTTGGCTTGCCACCAATCTTGAATCAACAAAGGCACTTAGTTCTTGGATCTCCATCACTTTTGCTAGGCGGATCCCTGTGATTAGAGCCCCGTATTCAGCTTCATTGTTTGTATAAGGGAACTCTAGTCGGAGCGCATAGGTATATTCGGTTCCTTGGGGTATGTAATTATTAGACCAACTCTGGAACCTTCTATACATGAAGCTCCATCAGTGTATAGTGTCCACGTTCCTAAGGGGATGGCAGGTTTACCTTATTCTAACTCGTTCACCTCCATAGGTTCTTCTGGTGTTTCAATTAGAAAATCGGCTAACACTTAAGCCTTGATTGCTTTTCTAGGCTCGTATGCTATGTTGTATTCACCTACGCCGATTGCCCATTTGGCTAGCCTTCTCGCTATTTTTGGATTTTCCAAGAAGGACGTTATAGGCTTGTCTGTGACCACCTTCACCTTATGAGCTTGTAAGTACCTTCTTAGCATTTTGGCTCTGTGGACGAGTGCTATGGTTAGCTTCTCGATGTGTGTGTAATTAACTTTAGCTTCACGTAGTGATCTGCTGATGAAATATATTGGAACTTAAGCTTTGTCGCGTTCTACTATAAGCACTAAGCTGATAGCTTTCCATACCGTAGAAAGGTAAACTGTGACTATTTCTCCTGCTTGAGGAGCTGCTAGAGTAGGTAAGGAAGCTAGATGCTGCTTCAGGGCTAGGAAAGCAGATTCTGCCTCACTAGTCCATTGAAAATCTTTCTTTTCATTGCAATTCTTTAAAGTTTGAAAGAAATCGTTTAAGTTCAGCAATTTTACCATTGATGCGTTGAACCTCCTTCTTTGTTTTTGGAGAGTGGGAACTAAGGAAAGCTTGTATCTTACTTGGGTTAGCTTTTATGCTTTGTTTATAAATTAAATGACCCAATAATTTACCTTCTTCGAATCCAAATGAACATTTGATCAGATTGAGATTCATGTTGATACTTCTAAGATTTGGGAATGTTTCTTCAATGTTATTAAGCATGTATTTAGCAATTTTGCTTTTTATGACTAATTCATCAACATAAGCTTCCATGTTCTTTCCAATTTGGTTCGAGAAGCTGTTATAAATCAAAAGTTGGTATGTAGCTCCGACATTCTTCAAGCCAAAAGACATCTTCTTGTAACAGAAGATTCCTTATCAGTGTGGAATGCAGTTTTTTCTTCATCTTCAACCTTCATCAAGATCTAGTGGTAGCCCTTGTAAGCATCCAAGAAGCACTTGTATTGGAAGCTTGTAAGGGAGTCCACCTTCCAGTCGATCTTTGGTATGGGGTAGCTATCCTTGGGACAAGCTTTGTTGAGATCCTTGAAATCCATACACATTCGCCAATATCCATCAGATTTTTTAACCATAACGGGGTTAGAAATCCAAGAATTATATCTTACCTCTAGGAGTATATTGGCTTTAACAAGCTTGTCAACCTCGTTGTAGGCAACTAAGCTTTTTTCAGCAACCAGGCTTCTCTTCTTTTGAGCGAATGGTTTATCTGTGGGTGAGATGTTCAAGGAATGTTCAGCATATTCCCTTAGAACCCCTGTCATGTCATTTTAACACCATGCAAAACATCTTTACTTTTATTGTAATAAAGTTATTAGCTTACTCATGGTCTGAGTGGGAAGATTATAGTTGACTCTGATGGTTTGTTCAGGGTAAGCTGGATTGTTACTTATTTCCTGGACAAGGTCATCTACCATGTCTTCATTGAGCTCCTATGATTCTTCTGTGACAGCTATGAATAAAGCTTCTTGTGTTGGTACCGTCGTGGCTATTCCACCCGTGGTAGGGAATTTAATCATGCCATTGGCTGTAGATACTACTGCATCGAAAGTTATGATTCCAGTTCTTCCAGTGAGTATATTATGGTTAGATGGGGTACCTGGCCACAGTGAAGGTAAGCTTCTCAACTAAAGAGAGGTCTCCATCTCTTAACCGAACATCTAAGGTGAGCATCCCCAGGGGAACTACCTCCTCTTAGATGAAACTTTTAAGAGAGTTGTTGGTTTGTTGGTGTTGGTTCTTGATTTCTTGATGGAGATTTAGGAAACATCTTTCATACATAATTTCTATTGCCTCTCCACAGTCCATGTAAGCTACATCAATGGGGAAGCCATTAAGCTCAGCTTCTACAATGACGAGACTTGTGACTTTGTTGTGGGGGTTTGTCAGAGGGAAGCATATGCTCTGTTGGTTCCATGTGAGCATTCATTTCCTTTTGCAAATATGAATCATGTTTACCCTGAACACCTTCTTTCCGCCCCGTTAACCTTACTTTGGATCCTTGAGTAGGTGAGCTAACTCACCACTTTGAATGGCATCTTCAATTGGCTTCCTTAATTGGAAACAATCATTGGTGTGGTGACCAATATCATTGTGAAAGGCACAAAACTTTTCCACATCCCGTTTTCTTGTTGGTTTAGACAACGGACGGGGAGGGAGAAAGTTGTGTTGCCTCCTCGGAAGCCAAGATTTCTTGTGGAGTTTTTGTTAGCACGGAGAAGATCAGCTTGTCCTTCTCTTGTGATTTTTGGTTTCGAGAAGGATGGCTTCTTTCATCTGACCTTCTATGCTCGTAGTACTTCTAAGGATGCTTCTCAAAGAAGGACTGGAAACGAGGATTCTTCCCTTCCTAAGGGATAGCTTCGCCCATTTTTTTGGTCACGTTTCCTTGTTTTTTGGTTGTCTAAGGCTTCCTCCCCTCGAATATAAGCTTCTGTCCTTTCGAAAGCTTCTTTCATGGTTTGAGGAATGTTCTCGTGGAACCTTCTTACCAGCTTCTTGGCCTCTATGGCGTTCATGTAGCCGAACACATGCATCTTTTTTGAAGAACCACTATGATTCAAGCATTCTTTTTTATATCTATCCATGAAGACTCTAAGATCTTCTTGTTCTTTCTGCCTGATTTGGTTTAGGAGAGCTCCATCTTTGGTACAGCTACTTTGTTGAGTGAAGTTGGTCAAGAAACTTTGATATAGGTCATCAAAGGAAGCTATGCTTCTTGGTGAGAGGGTGTTAAACCAAAGCCTAGCTGGTGATACCAAAGTTTGCATGAACATGTGACAACATTCTACATTGTTCCACCTTTCCACAGTAGCTGCTCCCGTGAAGATTTGTAGGTGGTCCTCGGGGTCTTCCGTTCCATCATAGGTCTTGACATTAGCCGACATCTTGATCTTCGTTTGGAACACAAAGTTTGCCATTTGTTCCAAGAAGCATGACAAGGTTGACGGCTTATATGGTTGGTAAGGTTCCAAGTGTGTCAAGTTGCCTTATCAGTGGTGATAATGTTTGGAGCCTTGACTTGCCATAGGATGGCTCATGGTTAGGGAAGCCTTGAGAAGCTTGCCATGGTAAGCTTCATGGCCATGTTTGACCATATTGAGACATCATCATGGCAGCCATCTGTGGGTATGTCATACCGGGTAGCATGAAGCCTGACTGTTTGTAAGCTTAAGACATAGAGTATGTAGCTTCTACCATAGGTGTTGTTATCATGCTTCTTGTCAAGGGTATTGACATTAAAGCTTATTTCAGGGAAGTACTTGTTGAAAGAGATACCACAGCGGGTGAGCTTTGAAGAAGCTTCTCCATGGTAAATTCTCATGCTTCGTTAGGGGTTATGGGTGAAGCTGTGAGGCTTACTATTTCCCAAGGGGAGCTTGTGGTTGCGTACTCCCTTACCTATGAGCTGCCAGGTCCTTGAATGTTTCTTCTCGAAGGAGAAGGTATACTCGTGTTCAGCGGACGAGGCATGGGGGGAAGTGTGACCTTAGGTTCTTCATATCTAACCTTATTCTTATCCCCTTAACTCGCTCTTCTTGAGCATAACTATTCATCAGCTCCCTAAATTGGAGGACGTTCCATTTAACACCCTCCGGCGTCATATCTATTCTTTCCACCGGAAGAAGAAAATCACTTCTTGTGGAGAATGTTCCAATTCTAGACGAGGGTGGTTTTTGGAACTCAAAGGATCGTGATGACGTGGCCAAGGGCCTGCTCATTTCTGGTGAACTACGACCAACATTTTACTCTGGCGAGGAGTTGTTTACCGGCCGATCATCGTTCCTAGGAATGCCTTGATTAAGACTACTCTTTTCAGTCATAAGAACAAACTACTTGAGAACAATGGAGCTATAGCAACCGGAATTGTTGTTCTAAGTAGCGATAGCCCCATGGTGGGCGCCACTTATTGCTACAACAGATATAACACACAAAGAGAGTATGGCGGTTCAAGAGTATAATCCTATCAAAGCTTCCTAACCTACTGATGTGTGGGTAAAAATATGTGTGTTAAATGTTTAATGTCTTGTGTTTTAATTAGTTAAATATTGTGAACACGAGTACTTTGAGTGCGTTTGTGATTACAGGTGTGCAGAGCTTAACGGAACTTAATCGGAGCTTATTTGGAGTGTGAAGGATGAAAGAACCGAGATTATACGAAGAGAGGCGATCGAGAGCTTAACCGGACGATTAAGAGTCAATGAAAACGAGAAAACAGAGAACTAGAGAAGAGTCAACTGTAAGCTACGCCTTCCAGGCCATAGCTTACGGCATGGCATGGGGCGTAAAGCAGAGTCAGAGCTCTATAGCTTACGGCTTACGCTTCATAGACCGTAAGCTATAGCAGACTGTAGTAAGCTACGATGGCTTAGCCGTAGCTTACGGTTGGGTCTGAGGGGAAAAGAATTTTGGTGATGTTCTTCTATATTTAAAGCCATAAAACCCTAAGGTCGAATTATTCATTCATTCATCAGTTTTTTGGACTTCTTGGAGGCAATATTACACCACCACAACACCCTCTAATCACACGATCGATCCATGAGCTCTTTTTCCAACATCATAATCAAGAGCATGAAGATAGAGATGCAAAGATAAAGACTTCATAACCATCTCCGGGTGTAGGGTTGAGTTGCATGATTAGGTTTTAATATTCTATACTTTAACTTTGTGTTTGGATTTGGTTAATCATTCGGTTGATCAATTCTCTGTATTTGCTTTTGTGCCTAAGCGGTTTTTATTAATTGATTACTTAATATTTTGTCAGTTAATTGATTTGTGGTCATCAACAATTAGGATTAAGTTCTTTCGTCATTGACCCGTTTATCGTTAACCATATTATTGATTTTGTGTTTCAACAAGTAAAACCGATTATCAAATAGATTTTCATTAAGTCGTGTCAATTGTTCGGATTCAGTTCTGACGATCAACACATTGTTAAGTCTTTTGATTTACATATTTATAAGAAACCGTCCAAAGAAGTTTATCAATTCCTTAAATTGCTTCAAAAACCGAACCTGGGCTTTTGTTTTCTTCACATCATTGTTTACAAACTACTCTTTTAAACTGCTTGACATCGTTTGTCCACTTTAATTATTTTTATAATAAAACTTGAGTTCAACTTGCACTTTCCACTGATTCCCTGTAGATTCGACACATTACTTTCACTTGCTAGTAAAGGTATTTTATAAATGTTTTTTATTGACCTTTCGACATCGATCACTTGCTAAGAATCAAAGAATACACAACCATTAGTCTCACCATAGGAAGGGGCCTCCTATGATCAACCCACGGTGTTAGAATCAGTAATATGATACGAGAAAGATAGTATGAGTATGTAGAGAGAATATGGTGAATGAGAATGAGCCAATACCTTTGGTGAAATGTTTTATTTATAGGCAGTTTAGAAGCTTCTTCGGAAAAGTTGAAGCTTCTTAAGTAGAAAATATTAGCTCTTCTTTCAGCTTGTACAGACTAGGCAGACGCCATTTTCGTGTAACTTGCAGTGAGATTTTATTTTTCCTTGTAGTTGACTTTTACTTTATGGCAGGTGTCGGCATTTGAATAGTGATGACTTTTATAGAAGTTACTGTAGCGTAAGCTTCTCAGTCAACTTGGGAGACTTGCTGGGGAAGTGCCAAGCTTCCTTATCTGGCAGCTTCTGCTTGCTACTCTTTAGTTCATAAGCTTCCCTGCTTGTGAGCTGTTTTTTTATTATTAAGCTTGTAGGTGGATAAGACTACCCATGTCATCATATGTAATTTAGGTTTCGTGATTATTATTAGAGCTGTCAATATTTGGGCGAGCACTGCCATTTACAAACAAAGAATCACGAGCATCTATAATATTTTGCATGTGTGAAAATCGTTTAACCAAATTCACAACTAGGGGTGAGCAAAAAACGGTTCGGAACCGCAAGAACCGTGGAACCGGAACCTAACCGGTGCCTCATAACCGCTAACCTGTGTTACATTACGGTTCTCGATTCTTAGAATTTGCATCAAACGGTTCGCGGTTCGGTTCCAGGTAAAACCGGAGGTTCTAGACTTGGAACCGAAGAACCGGAATATTAAAAACGTTTTAACTAAATTTACCAATACCCATTTTTATAAAGTAACCTATTTACTCGCATCCATTAAATCATTATTTAATTCAAATATTCTTTCTTTGCGTTCAAGACATAACAACCATGATCAATTTTGATTTATGTTATCAATGTAATTTAATATAAAATGATATGATCTTCCTTTAATCTGTCATTGCTAATGATTTATTTAACTTCAACAATTAGATTTTAATAAAAAATATAACGTATGTTCATGTTGTAATCTAAATTAATTTTACCGTGAAAGAACACATACTATTATATAAACTTGATATGTAATTTGCCAAGTTTGCACAATTATTTGATAAATGTACAACGAAAACGGTTCTGGCCAGAACCGATTAGCGAGAACCGACTTTACCGGTTCACTATAATAGATTCCGATTCTAATTTTTAGTCATTTTCGATTCCGGTTCGATTCTTACGGTTCTGAACCGTTGCACAACCCTATTTACAACTATTATAAGATTCTAATTGAAGTAAGTTGTTATTGCCATCTTTATGCTTTAGCAACTCATTTTAGTACCGAAGGAGGTCTAGCGGTATTGACGCCTCCATCTATCTTAGGAGATGAGAGTCCGATCCTTATAGCAGGTGCGTTAAGTAAATTTAAAAGATTCAATGACACTTTAAGAGAAAGATATGTTTTCATAATCCATTTTAGGAATGTACATTTAACACTTCACAAACACAAAAACTGAAAACACCATGTCTTCTATTACCATAACTCGGTCCGGTTCGGTTCATTTAACTAGAAGCAAAAGCCAAACCCGTAACCGTAACCATATACGAAAGCATCTAACTTACATATGCATCAAGTATTCACACAATACAACGTTTACTTATGTTAAACGGTTGTACCGTGTAAAAACTTGTTGCATCCAAAATATAAACATATACATACTTAGAAACTAGAATTAAACTTCCAAAAGCCCTAATATCCATTAACTACGACCCGAATAACCAACCAAATCCGATTCTTCTATAATGCAACTTCAGCATGTAATGCATTGAACCCAACTGGCTGCGGTTCCACATCCCACTTGGCCTGTGCAATCACTCCATCTTTTACAGGTTTGTACTCCTGGTACCCCCAAGTTTACAAATTTAGAAAAAAGCACCAGAAAAAGTTTCATTATGACAATTAGATACAGACAATATAAATAAACTAAAGGGATTGTAAAGATTCTGTTAAACCCTGTCCACATATGTTATTCATAGTTAACTTAGGCCCCTATACAGGTCCAATTTTTTAGTATGGTCACTTCAACTTAGTAAAATGTCACTTACTATGAATGAATTATGCTATTTAGGGTTTTTTATAAACCCTTAAAACTAACCACAATGGATTTGAAATTTATACGGTTTGATTTACAGTTCGGTTTTTATTATTTATTAGTCTGGTTGGATTTAAAATTTGAAACTATCATATACACATACAACAAAAAATGTGTTAGTATTTTTCACTTAATGTTTTTCTTAGTTCTTTTTAATATTCTTTTTTTTTGGAAATACACACATATAAATATTGTTACTCCTAAACTACTTTTATCATTTTAAAATTTTCAACTCAAAACAAAAAATTTTCAGAAAGAAAACTAAAAAACTGGTTAAAATCTGCAAAAATGTCAAGTCATAACCAGCCGGTTAGACAATCCAGCTAGCCGAGCCAGTTTGGCTTGACGTTTCTCAAAACATTGTACCAGACCATAAACACTGCCTTTTCTTATTAATTAGCATTTTTTTTTAACTTTGTACTTTAGGATCAATCAATATGACAACATTAAACTTATTTAAACCTATCTACTTAAAAGAGTTGTACTGATTAAACATGACATGCATGATCCACAAATATGATGATCACACAAACCTCGAGTTTCTGAACAAGTTCCTTGGCATTTGATGCAGAGACAAAGATGTGACGTTGAGAAGGTTTGATAAATCCATCATCTACTGCTTTATCGATGAACGTGAGCAGATAATTGTAGAACCCATCAACATTCAACAACCCAACCTGCACCATATTATTATTCTTATTATTATTATTATTTCCAAAAAAAATAAAAAATCAAAACTTTATAAAAGTTTCAAAGTACAACACATTCGCAAGAAGCTAGCTTGTTGGATCTTGATCAAAGTACAAGCTTTAGTGCATACAGTACAAGTGATAATACTAAAGTCAATTAGGGTTTTACAGGTTTGTCATGGATTCCAAGTTGAGCCCAGGTAATGACTTCTAGTAACTCTTCAAGTGTACCATACCCACCTGCAGATACAATGAGTTGAGTTGTACTGTTTAAACAATATTTGTGCATTGAAGAGTTGTACAGTGATATTATAGTGTTGAAGAAGAGAGGATCTGGTAGAGCAATGAAGCAATCCGAGTGGCGGGCCATCTCAGCTTTCCTTTCGTGCATGTCAGCTACAGCTTTAACTTCACCTATGCTTTCACCAGTTTTCTGTAATAAAATAATATTATTTTATATTTAACATATTATTATAAATTATTATTATTATTGTAATAGTTACCTCCTTCCCCATTAAAGCCCTTGGTATGATCCTGCAAATGAATACACTTTTTAGAATCTTTGACATGTTTCTTGATGAACATACATTTGTACCAAGATTTAAGTTTAATGAGTTTGACTTTGTTTTTTGTAATTTATTTAAAATAGAAAAGGATTAAAAATACCCAAGAACATGGCCACCACCACTTTGAACAGCTTGAGAAACTAAACCCATCAAGCCAATGCTTCCTCCTCCATAGACAAGATCAAGCCTCTTTGCTACCTTTAATTATAAACAACAAAAATAATAAAGTATATGATTATATTAAAGATGTAATTTTAATTTAAATCAAGACTAGCTAGTTCCATGTTCCAAGTCAAGTCATTATCTAGTGCAATTAAGTAACAGCTGATAATTTAAAAGATTTTACTGATCATACAAATATACTTACAACTATTTGAGTATTTATGTGTGTTATATACATGCATCTTAAAAATCTTACAAACAAGACACGCATTAAAAATCATCATAATCTTCAAGAACTTGACATTAGACTTCAGAAAGAAGCTAAACTATTCATCTTTTTTCTATTAACATATTAAGCACATAAGTTCATGTTATGTCTGTTTCTATATCCAAGATTTACTTTTTAATCATGATTTCATGTAAAAACCAGTTATGGAGTGAAAAAAAATAAGAGCTACATTCTTGAAACCTAATATGAACAAAAAGAAACCATGTGTAGGCAATCATCATCATCATCATCATCATCATCAGAAAAAATGTTTGTCAAGTGTGTGTCTGTGATGGTGCATGGAAGAAAGTAATCATACCAGTTCTTGAGCCAACTCAACGGCAGCATCACCATAAACATCTCTTTTGCCAGAACTGCTTCCACAAAATACACAAACCCTTTTAAATCTTGAATTCTTTTGTTTCTTCTCAGTCTCCATGTTTTGAGTTTGACTTGTTGGGAGCTTATCTTTTTTACTTGAAATGACCTTAACCACTCAACATGGTAAGTTTATGAAATTCGTGGTATATATACTATATAGTCCCACGGTAAGTTTATGAAATTCGTCTTTTTTCTAATTGTGCATAAAAATGTAGATCGTGTGTTTATAAAAAATAACACGTTAGAGAAATAATCAAGTAGATATAATTAAAATTGATATTATTAATAATTAAACTAAAAAGAGTACATATTCTCTCTTATATATGATTAATAATATTTTTTTACATCTTTATCATTAATTATCTTTATTATACTTATTCACTTACAATCACTTTCAAATATATTAAAAATTAATAAATGATGAACAAGGCTCATTCAAATGTACACATCTCGTTAAAATTTTATCTCTCATCAATTTACAGCCACTTACAATCCTTTAAATTTTTTTTATAGTTTTCTCTCACAAACATTTTAAAGAAGCTGCTGAGAATGCTTTAATAGGACTAATTTATAGCAGGAAAATAAAGTTATTTATTCAAATAGTTTGTATTTAACTATTTATTGTAAACTAAGCATTTTATAGCGTCGATGAGATGTTTTTTACTTTCTTTTGACTTGTGTGTTGTCATACCCGATGCTAGAATGTCATGATCTAGTCAAAAGTAATAACAATTAAGTGTTCATGATCACCTTAAGCTAGTTAGGGCAAGTAGGGTGTCGAACCACAAGTAATATGTGGTCAGTGTAACGTGCAATTAATTTCTAACATTATACTAAAAACATATAGGAGTGCTGATCCAGTGACAATGATTTTAGTATTAAAATGAAACATCAATTAATCAAGTTGTAAACAATTTATAAGAACAAATCACAAACGGGGTTCAAGCATTTAACAAATAGCAGTCTCATGTAATATAACAGATTAATAATTAACAACCAAATCTGGTTAACCAACCAGTCAAACCTTAGGCATCAACAATTGCTAACACGCGACACTGGATATCAAATGTTCCTTGCCAGCGTGACTTAACTAAGGGCAATTGTATGCTTCATCGTATCCAAACTAATCAATACAGCCCTATGAGACACGTATCACAACAAATGGCAAACTAATCGTTCTGTTTAAAAAAAACATAAAACGACTGAATGCACAATAATATCAAACATCAATGTTCATAGATCGATATTTAACAATAACAATTAATATGTTCTTATAACATGAGAAAACTTATAAAGGTTACAATACTCTATCCCGGGTATGAACCAAATGATTAAACTCTCATAGCTCTAATTTGCATCTTCAGTTCTTCAGTTTTCAGGTTAGGATCTTCAATCGGATGATGAAGATGAGTTTCAACTGGTGTAGAAAGTTCAAAGAATGTTTCCAACTGCCTCCCAACTAATGAAGACTAAAACCAAAGTTTTATATTATTAAAATCATCCAAGGCTACAAAGCCCATATTGCAAAATCGTAATTGTCGTCAGCGAATCCAGATCTGGGGTTGTCGAACCCAATCTAATATTTTCTGATGTCGCTCGTTTTCACTCCAATACATGTGCACATCATTCCCGATCTTCCCGAGACTTCATTCCGTGCTCGTACGAGTCCCAAATTAGTATCTTTAATGATTATTGACCTGAAACACATAAGCATGTATGAAGTGTCACACCCCAACTTACGACGGAATATGTCGAGGCGTAACCGATTGCACGTTAGCTTACAAGAAACTATTAATAATAATGACAATAACTAATTAATTTATTTCGTAAATCAAAGTACATCACAATACAACTAAAAACAATTCATCATGCAATCTTGCCTTTTAATTGATAACCTAAAATTAACTAAATGTTTCTCAAACATCCAAATCTTCAACTAGCAAATATGTAACATGCGTAAAAACAGAGTTTGATCAACATAAAGTTGAGTGAGTAATTCACACTCCTTTTTCATCTTTTATTATTAGGTATCTGTCACACCCAAACCTACGCCGGAATATATCGGGGCGCAACTGATCACACAGTATCTCACATAACAATATTAATAATAGTAATGACAATAACTAATTAATTTATTTCATAAATCGAAGTACATAACAATACGAATAAAAACAATTTATCTTACAATCTTGCTTTATATCTGATAACCGAAAATCAAAATAAATGTCTTCTCAAACATCCAAATCATCAACTAGCAAACCTACAATACGTGTAAAAATAGAGTTCGATAAGCATAAAGCTAAGTGAACAATACACAAGTTTAGATGTATTATTATATTGTAAAACAAACAATTCATATGTGAATACAAATAATTACAACATTCATGATATATAACAATTACCAAATAAAATAGACGTTGGCCATTTTGGTCTAGCACAAAGCCAACTTACGGGGGTAATGTATGCACACTAGATGAGGATGAGATGGCCCAACCGCCAAACAATAAAATTAAACACATAACCATATAGCATGTCATCGATGAGCAATAATCCATAAGCACATAATATTGAATTGTTGTTGATGAGGTATATCTGTAAATAAAGAAACTTTGATATGTGTGGTATGCATGTTACACCCAAAAATAAAAGATGAAAAAGGGGTGTGAATAACCTTTATTATTTAGGTGAGATATTAATAAAAGAATAATAAACAAGGAAATTAACGTGTTGCATACTCTGACACGAAAAGACTTGCAAATTTGAGATAATAAACTAGAGTCAAAACCGAGAATATCACCAATGGAATCACAGCAAACGGATAAATATAACTCAAGTTATGAAATAAATAAGTTTTAAGCTAGTTGATATGGGTCAGAATTCGAACAGCGAATATGAATTTGGGTTCTTGTCTGTAAGATGTAAAACATAAAAAAAAAAAGAGATAAACTCTTCCGGACCGAAAGCTAATTCCGACCAGAAAATAGACTAGTTGGAAAATACGAAAATTGACCTTTTTGAACCTTAAACGAGTCGGGATTAAATTGACCAACAAACTCCATCAATATGTAAAATTGATTGAGGGTTTTTGTTACTTAGATAAAAACAAACGTTTTTCTTGAATACAACTTACCCGAGATTTGACCAACAAAACTCCATCAACTAGCATACGACACTACTTATGATTAGGGCTGGCAATTAAGTACATGTTTAAGACACGACAATACCTGTTAATAAAAAAGTGCGGTATGTGATTTTTTTTATTATTTCAAATAATTGAAATTAGTAGGCTAGACTTCATCGTTTTCCCTTATTGGTACATGAAACTTAAAATTGTCTTATAGTCATGACATATAAAGTAATTAAACGAGTCGTATGTTTGGTACTTTAGTTAAGCGTCTTGTTTCTAACCTCTTAAGACACGAATTGCCAGGAAGTTACTTTATTTATGTTTATTATAATTAATGAATATATGAAGAAGTCAAAAAAAAAAATCTTCGCAAGACAAAACAATTTTTGTCAAGGGAGTTACTTTATTTATGTTTACTATGATTGTGACCCGTGTTACACACGAGTTGATAAAAAAATTAAACAAACATTTTAATTTGCATAATTTATTATATATATTGCGATAACAAAACGCTAAAAGTTACAAATTTTAAGAAATACACAATAATTAATGAGAACAAAAATCCATATAACATTAAATATAGAATATCAATAGGTAACACATACGGGGTTTTACGCTTTGAAATAACATATAATTTTTTTGAACGGTGACTTTCACATTTAAGCTAGCACTACGCGACCAAGTCGCGCCCCACCACCCCACTCGGGCCAGCTATGTTGACATGATCGGGACCCACGCTGGCATCCAAGTTTGGCTTGGCGTTCCCGGTAAAACCCAGTTTTCTCACCCCGCCCGAAGGCACGACAGGTTTTAATGCTCTGGAAAAATCCGGTCGGAATCAAGATTTGAACCCGGGAATCCGGTTGAAATAACATATAATAATTAAGAAAACTATATGTTATTAACATAAAATAATAATTTACATGCTTAATTGTTTTCTTACACTATGAAAAATGCATTCCAAATTGGAGGAAGTACGTTTACCATCCAGGCTTGCATTAGAAAGTTCATACGTGTCATACTCTAATCTACGGCGGAACATGCCATGGCACAACAATATTATATCATAACTCAAAAGACACTAAAATAATTGCACGTGTCAATATCTAAATTATTTCATTTCATATATCAATCAAGTACACAAAAACAAAAACACTGTCTTAAAAAGGTAAAATTACAATCAAAACTTAAACATAAAATTGTTCTTTATTCATCGTGCAAGTAATCACGATTTTTTGTATATACATAATAAAAAGACAATTCCTTGCGATAAACATGAACTACTACAACTAGCATAAGCAATAATATAAAAAGGTTATTTCTCTCGTCCCAAACGGATCAAGTAACCCCGGCGGCGTATGATCATACTAACACGGATGAGGATGAGGTCGAGAATGAGATACAAACAACCATAACTCAAAACTAAACATATAATCACATTCACACATATCAACTAATTGAGCAATTGCATGTCCACGCAAATAGTGGAATTATAGTGAAAACTATAATATGTTTAACTTGTGAACGCATAACACCCCCAAAATATAAAACCGTAAAAAGGGGGATGCGAATTACTCACCTTAATAAGTAGATTAATGAGGATGAGATAATAAAAATTAGGATGGAAACGGTTAAACTCCTCAATATTCGCCAACCAAAGTCCCTAGTTGTTAATGAATTGTTAATTTTAAACGAAATAATTATAATCAAGACTTGTAACAGACTTGGGGATCTATCGGGTTTTAAGTAACAGTTTGATGAAAATATTATTAATTAATTATTACGATATACTGCTATTTATTAGATTGTTATTATTATCAATTTTATTTAGGCTTGATTTTTCAAATGCATAAGATAAATATTAGTTGTTGAATAAAATAAGTATTATATAATATAATATATATATATTTATTAAGGGTGAAAGTTAAACGAAGATTTAGTTTGAATATTTAACATTGTTCGGTTCGTTAAGTGGGTGATATATATATATATATATATATATATATATATATATATAAAGATTAATTAAGAAACAAGGGTTCAAAAACAAGAAAATCAATAACCGGGGTTCGGTTAATCAGAAATAATCAAAACTAGCTAGAAAAAGTTTTAAAAAAATAAATACCAAAAACTGGGCCTGGAGGACTCGAACTCGTGCCCCAGGCCGATTCTCAGTTCTTAACAGTACACACGCTAGCCATCAGACCAGCGTCTGAGTTTGTTTTAAAGATGAAAATGGAAATTGTTATGCACAGGCCAACGTTCTTCCCTATTTACAAATACAAACCCTAGATCCCAATTCCTTTCAATTACTTGTTGTTGATTGAGAATAAGTTAGGGTTAACGTTAATCGCTTCAAAATGAGCTGAAAACCATAACAATTACTTGAAACATATACGAATTAATGGTTAACGACAACCTTAGAGTTACGGCTTAAACTAGGTATTAAAACATGTATTGGCAGCTTCGTCACTTGAAGTTGAGTTAGGGATTGGTGTCATGATGGTGCAGGGATGGTGTGCTAGGGTTTAACGGAATTATAAACAAGTATTTATAGTGTATAAGGACGAATTAGGCCTCGGTTTATATGTGACAATCGTCAATTTCAGGTTAACTCCGTTAACGCAACTCCGTCAATTCAAACTTTAGATTATTGAATCTAAACGCAAACCTCATTACATTTAAACTAGGGTTTAAATGACGCTTAACACTTACTACATGTGTAGTAGTCTTTCGGGATTTGCACCGAAACGCAAACGATTGATGAATAAACGAAAAACACTAAAACACTAATTATGTGATAATTATGTGTTAGGATTATGTGTTATGTGATAATATTATTGTCATGTTAACTTAATGTGCAAGTTATGATAGAATGTTCTAGAAAAAGTAATACTTAGGAGTTGAGGGGCCAAAGTGTAACATATTCCTTTATAAATACATGGTAAGCCTAAACCCTAACCTCCTACCTATTCCCCTACAAAAATCGGCAGCCATCCCCTCCCTTTATTTCCTTGAGATCGATTAATATACACACACAATCAAGATCTTTCAAGTTTGATTGAAGATTAAGGTGCTAGGAAGGTATACACAACTATTCTATGTATCCTCTATGTTTAATTGTTAGTTTTATTGGGTTAATTGTAAACCTTTATGGCTGATTTCTTGGTATTATGATATTCATGTGATTCTTGATTTAATTGATGATGATTGATAACTAGATTTGATATTGTTGCATGATTATTGTTGTCTTTGAGTTTGATATCAAGTAAAACCCTAACTATGTATGTATGGTATGATTGATAGGAGTTATGATGTCTAGAATGTTCTATGAATGATTTGTGATCTATAGATAGTTAAATTGTTGAGTTTGGATGAAAACAGTTTCTGGACAGATTGTGTTGTTGATGATTGAATGACTGTAACAGGATGTAAAATTGGTAAATGAATGAGATAATTGATACTACAGTAAACTAGGTTGAGTCTAGTTTCTAAAGAATATAAATTTGTAATTTTTGGACGTGTGAAAGTTAACTTTTATGATTTTACAAAAACGTGGTGCAAAGCTGAGTTGTTAGACCTGCTGTTAGGTTATTTTGTAAATATTATATCTCATGATCTACGAGGCCAATTGGGTTGGTTCCACTTCTGAAAGTTGACTTATTGAGTTAGGAACCTAACCCAAGTGGTCTTGCATTTATTGGATTTTTCGTTTAACGGGAATTGCAAATAACATTCTGTTGCGCATGAATCTGACTGATATGAGTTTGCTGTAATGTTTTGGTCATTATAAGAAAAATATGTGGAATAAAAATAAGATAAAATATGTTCTGGAAACCTAAGATATGTATGCTTATGTGGTGATTTTTGGTGAATTAATTGAGACGTTATGATCGGTGAAATAGTACAATCTTTCAAGTAGAAATTCTGTCATAATGAAACTAACTGCTGAGTTGTGTAAAAATGCATGAAATATGATAGTTTTTGTATATTTGTTATGTTTTGACCAAAATACCCTTGCGGGGAATAGTTGCTAATTGATTGCCATGAATTGACCAAATTGCCCTTATGGGGAATAATGGTTAGTTAATTTTGTTTGTTGACCAAAATGCCCTTACGGGGATAATTGCTAGTAAAGTATGTTATTAGTACGTGACACGAAAGTAATTGCTCACTCATGTATCGTATCACAATTGTACTTGTTTAAGTCACACACGATTCACAAACGAAACACGAAATCCGTTACGTGCATAGGTATTATGTGCCGAGTCTAGAGACTCGTTAAACGTACCGATACTTAGAAAATCTCTTTGTTATTTAGAACGCTAGAGAGTTTCTACGACGCGCATCACTTGGTGATCTAATTTGGGATATTCTTCGCAAACAGTGAGTTTCACTTACCCCGCTCTTTGAACTGTTTTCAAACGTTTTTCACTTGGGGGAGATAACATACTCCGATAAACGTGCTTTCTGAGATAAACGCATATTTAAGATTTTGTTATAAATTATATATCACTTGTAAAGGCTAAGCGGCAAACGTAACATTTGAAGTCCCACACATCGGACCGGTTAATATTTGGAATAGCGAGTCACTGTTGAGTAGTACTACTGGGTTTGACAAACCCCACCCGACGCTAAGCTCAACTGGAGGTTGAGTGGGTGTAATTTTGGCTAACACTTACCATGGTCTGGATTGACCTGGTGACGGGCACTTGATAAACAGTCAGCTTCGGTCGCGAACCACTTAGCGATACTTGTTGTATAGATTAGCTACCTATCGATATATAATTTGACATAACACTATCTGGTAATGCAACACTTAAACGTCGTAACGGGGTTACGCAACACTTAAACGTCGTAACGGGGTTACGCAACACTTAAACGTCGTAACGGGGTTACGCAACACTTAAACGTCGTAACGGGGTTACGCAACACTTAAACGTCGTAACGGGGTTACGCAACACTGAAACGCCGTAACGAGGTTACGCAAAACACTTAAACTCCGTAACGAGGTTACGCAAAACGCTTAAACGCCGTAACGAGGTTACGCAAAACGCTTAAACGCCGTAACGTGGTTACGCAAAACGCTTAAACGCCGTAACGTGGTTACGCAAGACACTTAACGTAAAACGCTGAACGCAAACGCTAAACGATTTATTTTTATATAACTTGTGAACTCACCAACCTCGTGTTGACCCTTTTAGTATGTTATTCTCAGGTAGCCGAGGCGGGCGCGCGGTCTAGAAACATGCATTGTTTGAATCATCTTTATTTATATGGTTTACGCTTCCGCACTTATTTGCATTTAAACGTTTTTATGGTTTGATTATAACTAATGATTCCGATCCTGTTAGTTCACACCCTCTGATGGTAAAACTTCGTTAGTGGATTTTGAGGGTGTGACAGATTGGTATCAGAGCCATTGGTTATAGCGAACTAGAAGCTGCATGCATACTAGACTATAACTGCAACGACCCATTAGTTATAATGATACGCACTGCATAGGTTTGTGTAGTCTTTGTTGTCTTATCTCTTTACCTCTTTCACTCATACGCGCGCATACACGGCATACCTGTAGAGATGTCGACGCCATCCTCATCATCGTCCGATCTGATGACTCATGCTCACGGGAAGGAACCGCAATTACCTACCGCATTGCCACCCCGAGTAGTCCCGGAACTCGAAACACCCGCACCAAAGAGGTACCGCCTATCCGGAGGCATTTACGAAAACGACGTTAGCTGGGATTGGTACCCTAACATGATCAGACGTATGGTCTATCGCGAACAAGTTCCCCCGTTACCTCACCCCGAACCACCCTGCTTATCCCAACACCCTACCACCCATAACCGAACCTGTGGAGCGAGTTCTCGCAGCTGTCGTTTCTTGTTTGGAGCGTGATGTGGGTTACATGCGCTACACGAGAGAAAATGTTTCCAGACTGTTTAAAGACGGAACCGAGACTCAGGAGGAGATTGCCCGCATGGCAGCGGCAATGAAAGAAATGCAAGAGACTAGTGAGCAACAAACGAAGGTTATGATGAAGATGCAAGCCGAGATGATAGACTTGCAAGAGCAACTCCAAGAAGCAAGGACCCGAACCGAGATAGCACTCGAGCGTTGCGATGACCTACAAATGCAACTTGCTCAGAACGCAGCCGAACCCGAGGCAGAGCCTGAGGCCGAGCCTGAGGCAGATCCTGAAGAAGATCCTGAAGAGGAACCTGAGAAGGACCCCGAGGAAGATCCCGAGGAGGAGCCTGAAGAAGAACCGGCTGAGGAGGAGGCACACTCAGAGGTGTCCTCAGACGATGTGCAAATGTGCAAATTCTTGGATTGGAACTAGCTAACGCTATGAACTGAGGGGAGTTCAAAGAGTTGATGCGAGAAGAGTATTGTCCGAGGGAGGAGATTTCAAAGTTGGAGTCGGAATTTTGGTCATTGAAGATGGTGGGTTCGGAAATCGAAGCCTACACTACCCGTTCTCACGAGTTAGCGGTGATGTGTCCACGGATGGTAGATCCGCCGAGTAAGAGGATTGAAATGTACATTGATGGGTTAGCACCGCAGATTCAGGGCATGGTGACGTCTTCCAGACCAGCCACGATACAACAAGCGATCCGGTTAGCTCACAAACTGACGGATCAAGCAGTGGCCCAAGGTGCGTTACCACCTAGGGGTTCAACCACTAAGGCCCGTGACAACCCGAGTAATGACAACAACAGCAACAGCAACCCGAGCAGCGGAAAGAGGAAGTTTGACAACACCAGATCCTCATCCTCGAACCTCCCACCGCAACAACACTACCGTAAGCCCGAATTCACTCGGAGCTTTAACAATCAAAGTCACAACAACAATAACAACGTTAGCGGGCAGGGTTCGAGCGGATATGCTGGGAGATATCCAAAGTGCAATAGGTGCAACTATCATCATGTTGGTCAGTGTGACCGTGTCAAGTGTCAAAGATGCGGAAAGACAGGTCACCAAGCGAAGGAATGTAGAGTTGACCTTGCGGCGAAGGGTGCTCCTAAGCCACCGATGACGACTAAGGGATGTTTTGAATGTGGACAGGAAGGTCATTTCCGGAAGGATTGCCCCAAGCTGAAACAGAATGACAATAATGGGGGTAATGGAAGTGGCAGTAATGGTGGAGGAAATGGCAAAGGAAGAGCGTTTGTGATTGGATCGGGTCAAGCCCGCAATGATCCGCATGTGGTGTCTGGTAAGTTCCCTGTAAACGATTGTTTTGCTTCTGTTTTGTTTGACACTGGAGCTGATAGGAGTTTTGTGTCGAAAGCCTTTAGTCAACTCTTAGACTTAACTCCAACTCTGTTAGATGCTAAGATTCATGTTGAATTAGCTGACGGTAAGGCTATAGTAACGACTCATGTACTTGCGGGATGTAAGTTAAAACTGTCAGGTCATATTGTTGATATCGACCTTATTCCTTTTACGCTTAGTAGTTTCGATGTCGTTGTCGGCATGGACTGGTTATCCGAGAACCGAGCGGAGATTATATGTCACGACAAGATAGTTCACATTTCTACCCCTTCCGGCGAGATCATTTCGGTCCGAGGCGAGAGAAGCGGCATGACCACCAGCGTCATTACCCTTTTGAAGGCACAGAAGTATCTACGAAAGGGTCATCCGGCAATTTTGGCACAGATTGTTGAGAAACCCGCGGAGGAGAAACGAATTGAAGACATACCGGTTGTGCGAGACTTCCCGGAAGTTTTCCCGGAGGATTTGCCCGGACTCCCTCCTATTCGTCAAGTCGAATTCCAAATCGAGTTGACACCCGGTGCAGCACCCATAGAACGAGCCCCGTATCGGCTCGCACCGGCGGAACTTCAGGAGTTGTCCACTCAGTTGCAAGATTTGTTGGATAAGGGTTTTATCCGACCTAGCTCATCGCCATGGGGAGCCCCTGTCTTGTTTGTCCGAAAGAAAGACGGGACTTTCCGAATGTGCATCGACTACCGGGAGTTGAACAAGGTGACGGTCAAGAACCGTTATCCTTTACCCCGAATTGATGATTTGTTTGACCAGCTTCAAGGATCGAGTTACTACTCGAAGATTGATCTACGATCCGGTTACCACCAGCTGAGAGTGCGCGAAGAAGATATCTCAAAGACGGCTTTCAGAATACGGTATGGTCACTACGAGTTTTCGGTTATGCCTTTTGGCCTAACCAACGCGCCAGCCGTGTTTATGGATCTCATGAATCGAGTATGCAAGGCGTACCTCGACAAGTTCGTGATTGTTTTCATCGATGATATTCTCGTCTACTCCAAGAACGAGACTGACCACGAAGATCACTTAAGGGTAATTTTGGAACTATTGAAGAAGGAACAACTGTATGCTAAACTCTCGAAATGTGAATTTTGGCTTCGCGAGGTTCACTTTTTAGGACATGTGATCAACGAGAATGGTATCCATGTCGATCCCGGTAAGGTAGAGGCCATCAAAAACTGGGAAGCACCTAAGACTCCGACTGAGGTGCGGCAATTCCTAGGATTGGCCGGCTACTACCGGCGTTTCATCGAGGGATTTTCAAAGATTGCTCAACCCCTCACTGCTTTGACTCACAAAAGGCACTAAGTACAACTGGGGTGACGCGCAAGAATCCGCTTTTCAACTGTTGAAAACCAAGCTTTGTAGCGCCCCTATTTTAGCCCTCCCCGAGGGAACGGAAAATTTTGAGGTACACTGTGACGCATCTATACAAGGTCTCGGTTGTGTGCTGATGCAACTCGAGAAGGTTATAGCCTATGCCTCTCGACAACTACGGATTCACGAGAAGAACTACACGACTCATGATTTGGAACTCGGAGCTGTGGTGTTTGCCCTAAAGATATGGAGGCATTATTTGTACGGTACCAAGTTTACCATATACACCGACCACAAGAGTCTCCAGCATATCTTCGATCAAAGGGAGCTGAACATGCGACAGCGTCGTTGGGTCGAGTTGCTTAAGGATTATGATTGTGCCATCAAGTACCACCCTGGCAAGGCCAATGTAGTGGCCGACGCACTCAGTAGAAAAGAAACCGATAAACCCAGACGAGTACGAGCATTGCAACTCACAATTCATGCTAGCTTACCCGACCAGATTCGCGATGCACAACTTGAAGCTTTGAAAGATGATAATCTTCCATCAGAACTCATGCGGGGCATGGACAAACAACTTGAAACCAAATCGGACGGGGTCCGATATTTTGAGAACCGGATTTGGGTTCCACGATACGGAGAGTTGA
This sequence comes from Bidens hawaiensis, assembly GCF_021521415.1. NCBI lineage: Eukaryota > Viridiplantae > Streptophyta > Magnoliopsida > Asterales > Asteraceae > Bidens > Bidens hawaiensis. The sequence goes on from NW_027494956.1 coordinate 51,763, forward strand.
GAACTCTAGTGATGGACGAAGCTCATAAGTCCCGATATTCTATCCACCCTGGCTCAGATAAAATGTATCATGATTTAAAGGCACTTTACTGGTGGCCGAACATGAAAGCCGACATTGCCACCTACGTGAGCAAATGCTTGACTTGTGCCAGAGTCAAGATAGAATACCAGAAACCATCTGGTCTACTGCAACAACCGGAACTCCCAATGTGGAAATGGGAGCACATCTCAATGGACTTTATTACGGGTTTGCCTAAGACACCGACGGGATGCGATACCATCTGGGTGATCGTTGACCGGTTGACTAAATCGGCACACTTCCTAGCAATTAAGGAAACGGACAAAATGGAAAGACTGACTCGCGTATACATGAAAGAAGTGGTGTCTAGACACGGAGTGCCTGTCTCGATCATTTCCGATCGAGATTCTCGTTTCACCTCGCACTTTTGGAAGTCGCTGCAAAGCGCACTGGGCACCCGTCTCGATATGAGTACAGCATACCATCCTCAGACGGATGGGCAAAGTGAACGGACTATTCAGACCCTGGAGGACATGTTGCGTGCATGCGTGTTGGATTTCGGAAAAAGTTGGGAACCCCACTTACCTTTGGTAGAGTTTTCGTATAATAACAGCTACCACGCAAGTATTAACGCAGCACCGTTTGAAGCACTAGACGGACGGAAGTGTCGATCACCGCTCTGCTGGGCAGAGGTGGGTGACAGCCAAATCACTGGTCCAGAACTGGTACTCGAAACTTCGGAAAAGATTGTTCAAATCCGAAACCGCATGGCAGCAGCACATGATCGCCAAATGAGTTACGCTGACAAGCGCCGAAAACCTCTCGAATTTCAAGTAAACGATCGAGTGTTACTCAAAGTCTCACCTTGGAAAGGTGTGGTTCGCTTTGGAAAGCGAAACAAACTCAACCCACGATATGTTGGTCCTTATCGGATAACGGAACGCGTTGGTCCAGTGGCGTACCGACTGGACTTACCAGCAGAACTCAGTAGTGTACACAATGTTTTTCACATGCCTATCCGATGAAACTCAAGTAGTCCCTTTGGAGGAACTACAAGTTGATGAACAGTTACGCTTCGTTGAAGAACCAGTTGAGGTTTTGGATTGGGAAACCAAAACGCTCAAGCACAGCAAAATTCCAATTGTTAAAGTTCATTGGAACTCGAGACGTGGACCGGAGTTCACGTGGGAACGCGAGAATCAAATGATGAAAAAGTATCCTCACCTTTTTGAAGGGCTGACCAAACATAGAAAACCGCGAAACCCGGCAAACCGTCAGAAATCACCGGAGGTATGAATTAAATTTCGGGACGAAATTTCTTTCTACTAGGGGATGATATGACAAACTGAAAATTTTTCTTACTTTTTCAGACACTCATCACGAATTGACTCAAATTTTCGGGACGAAAATTCTTTAACATGGGAATGATGTGACAATCGTCAATTTCAGGTTAACTCCGTTAACGCAACTCCGCCAATTCAAACTTTAGATTATTGAATCTAAACGCAAACCTCATTACATTTAAACTAGGGTTTAAATGACGCTTAACACTTACTACATGTGTAGTAGTCTTTCGGGATTTGCACCGAAACGCAAACGATTGATGAATAAACGAAAAACACTAAAACACTAATTATGTGATAATTATGTGTTAGGATTATGTGTTATGTGATAATATTATTGTCATGTTAACTTAATGTGCAAGTTATGATAGAATGTTCTAGAAAAAGTAATACTTAGGAGTTGAGGGGCCAAAGTGTAACATATTCCTTTATAAATACATGGTAAGCCTAAACCCTAACCTCCTACCTATTCCCCTACAAAAATCGGCAGCCATCCCCTCCCTTTATTTCCTTGAGATCGATTAATATACACACACAATCAAGATCTTTCAAGTTTGATTGAAGATTAAGGTGCTAGGAAGGTATACACAACTATTCTATGTATCCTCTATGTTTAATTGTTAGTTTTATTGGGTTAATTGTAAACCTTTATGGCTGATTTCTTGGTATTATGATATTCATGTGATTCTTGATTTAATTGATGATGATTGATAACTAGATTTGATATTGTTGCATGATTATTGTTGTCTTTGAGTTTGATATCAAGTAAAACCCTAACTACGTATGTATGGTATGATTGATAGGAGTTATGATGTCTAGAATGTTCTATGAATGATTTGTGATCTATAGATAGTTAAATTGTTGAGTTTGGATGAAAACAGTTTCTGGACAGATTGTGTTGTTGATGATTGAATGACTGTAACGGGATGTAAAATTGGTAAATGAATGAGATAATTGATACTACAGTAAACTAGGTTGAGTCTAGTTTCTAAAGAATATAAATTTGTAATTTTTGGACGTGTGAAAGTTAACTTTTATGATTTTACAAAAACATGGTGCAAAGCTGAGTTGTTAGACCTGCTGTTAGGTTATTTTGTAAATATTATATCTCATGATCTACGAGGCCAATTGGGTTGGTTCCACTTCTGAAAGTTGACTTATTGAGTTAGGAACCTAACCCAAGTGGTCTTGCATTTATTGGATTTTTCGTTTAACGGGAATTGCAAATAACATTCTGTTGCGCATGAATCTGACTGATATGAGTTTGCTGTAATGTTTTGGTCATTATAAGAAAAATATGTGGAATAAAAATAAGATAAAATATGTTCTGGAAACCTAAGATATGTATGCTTCTGTGGTGATTTTTGGTGAATTAATTGAGACGTTATGATCGGTGAAATAGTACAATCTTTCAAGTAGAAATTCTGTCATAATGAAACTAACTGCTGAGTTGTGTAAAAATGCATGAAATATGATAGTTTTTGTATATTTGTTATGTTTTGACCAAAATACCCTTGCGGGGAATAGTTGCTAATTGATTGCCATGAATTGACCAAATTGCCCTTATGGGGAATAATGGTTAGTTAATTTTGTTTGTTGACCAAAATGCCCTTACGGGGATAATTGCTAGTAAAGTATGTTATTAGTACGTGACACGAAAGTAATTGCTCACTCATGTATCGTATCACAATTGTACTTGTTTAAGTCACACACGATTCACAAACGAAACACGAAATCCGTTACGTGCATAGGTATTATGTGCCGAGTCTAGAGACTCGTTAAACGTACCGATACTTAGAAAATCTCTTTGTTATTTAGAACGCTAGAGAGTTTCTACGACGCGCATCACTTGGTGATCTAATTTGGGATATTCTTCGCAAACAGTGAGTTTCACTTACCCCGCTCTTTGAACTGTTTTCAAACGTTTTTCACTTGGGGGAGATAACATACTCCGATAAACGTGCTTTCTGAGATAAACGCATATTTAAGATTTTGTTATAAATTATATATCACTTGTAAAGGCTAAGCGGCAAACGTAACATTTGAAGTCCCACACATCGGACCGGTTAATATTTGGAATAGCGAGTCACTGTTGAGTAGTACTACTGGGTTTGACAAACCCCACCCGACGCTAAGCTCAACTGGAGGTTGAGTGGGTGTAATTTTGGCTAACACTTACCATGGTCTGGATTGACCTGGTGACGGGCACTTGATAAACAGTCAGCTTCGGTCGCGAACCACTTAGCGATACTTGTTGTATAGATTAGCTACCTATCGATATATAATTTGACATAACACTATCTGGTAATGCAACACTTAAACGTCGTAACGGGGTTACGCAACACTTAAACGTCGTAACGGGGTTACGCAACACTTAAACGTCGTAACGGGGTTACGCAACACTTAAACGTCGTAACGGGGTTACGCAACACTTAAACGTCGTAACGGGGTTACGCAACACTGAAACGCCGTAACGAGGTTACGCAAAACACTTAAACGCCGTAACGAGGTTACGCAAAACGCTTAAACGCCGTAACGAGGTTACGCAAAACGCTTAAACGCCATAACGTGGTTACGCAAAACGCTTAAACGCCGTAACGTGGTTACGCAAGACACTTAACGTAAAACGCTGAACGCAAACGCTAAACGATTTATTTTTATATAACTTGTGAACTCACCAACCTCGTGTTGACCCTTTTAGTATGTTATTCTCAGGTAGCCGAAGCGGGCGCGCGGTCTAGGAACATGCATTGTTTGAATCATCTTTATTTATATGGTTTACGCTTCCGCACTTATTTGCATTTAAACGTTTTTATGGTTTGATTATAACTAATGATTCCGATCCTGTTAGTTCACACCCTCTGACGGTAAAACTTCGTTAGTGGATTTTGAGGGTGTGACATTATATGTTCATAGATAGCTTTCAAATCGTTAATATTTTCTTCAATTAGAACGTCGGTGTGATGCGTTTTTAGATACTAAATGATTTTATGAGATTAATTTCGTTGATTTAGGCCGAAAATTGAGGTTCAGGAAATGGGGAATGGGTAATTGTGTCGGTGGTGACCGTGGGAATGGGAGGGAAAAGAAAAACATTTCATGTTAATTGCGAATTGGTCCTTTAGCTTTGGTGATGGGTGCAAAGGTGGATAAATTGTTAGTATAGAGTCGTTTTTATACATTTCTCATAGTTATAACTATATAAATAAATAAAAGAAATAAAATATACTTAAACGAGATATAGATTTTATTAATTGAATTACCTGAATACGAGCCAGGCCGTGTAACGATTACAAATACACAAAAAATGAAAAAAAAACGAAATGTTACATCATTCCTTACTTTTGAAAATTTCGTCCCGAAATTAGAGATTAAACCGTAAAGAAGAGGTGGGGGTACTTGGTCTCCATTTGGTCTTCTCACTCCCAAGTGAACTTGGGACCACATAGATTCCCAACAAACTTTAACAAGAGGAATACGGCTACGCTTGGTTTCTTTGCCCACACGATCCATGATTTCAACGGGTTTCTCGATAGCATGCACAGATTCATCAAATTGTACTTCATCAAGAGGTATGTGAAGATTCCCCTCGGATAATCTTTTATTGATATTGGAAACATGAAAAGTCGGATGAACATTGGAGAGCTCTTCGGGAGATTGAGACGATACGCGACTCTGCCAACCCTTTCAACAATCTCAAACGAGCCAATGAAACGAGAAGGTAACTTATTTATTTTACCAAACCAGACTACCCCCTTCCATGGGGATACGTTAAGGAGAACTCGATCACCAACATTGAACTCGAGAGGTTTACGACGCTTATCGGCGTAGCTCTTTTGACGCCTACGCGATCCGATTAGAAGTTTCTTTAAAAAGCCCGGGACCGGTGATTTGCGATTCACCAATCTCGTTCCAAAAAAATCGGGGGAACGACATGTCCGGCCATAGAGAGCTTCAAAGGGTGCCATGCAATACTAGTGCGATAACTATTATTGTAGGAAAACTCTACAAATGGCAATTGGGTGACTCAATTTCCACCAAAATCTAGTATGCAAGAGCTAAGCATATCTTCGAGAGTTTGAATAATTAGCTCGGATTGACCATCGGATTGTTGATGATAAGTGGTGCTTAGATCAATACGGGTACCCAAGGCGGTTTGCAACGAACTCCAAAAATTAGAGGTAAACCGACCATCACGATCGGAGATAATGGTCAAAGGCGTTCCATGGCGGAAAATATGTTTCTGACATAGAGTTGGGCTAATTCGCTTACGGAGGACTTTTCTCGAAATGGTATGAAGTGAGCTCTTGGTCAACCGATCAACAATCACCCAAGTGCTATCATTGCGGCTTTCAGTAGTAAGGAGTTTGGTATCTAAATCCATGGCTATGTCTTCCCATTTCCAAATGGAGATCGGAGGTTGATCGAGCAAACCAAATGCCTTTTGATGCTCGGCTTTAACCTCAGAGCAAGAGAGGAATTTAGATACATATACCGCAATATCTTTTTTCATTCCCGGCCACCAAAATATGGAGTGAATATCGGCATACATATTATCCGCACCACGATGAATAGAGTTTCATGACTTATCAGCTTCATTGAGGATGAACATGCGAAGACTGTCACGATCGGTTTTAAGTTGGGGTTCGGCGCCACACGACATCTCGTCGTATAGGTTACCCTCGGTGACAGAGACATGTTGTGCGATGAAGATGCGGTACTGATTTTCGGAGTGTCTGGTGACACAATTGAGCAATATACATTTAATATGACTCTTACGACTAAGAGCATCGACCACGACATTCCCTTTCCCGGGGTGGTAGCGAATATCACAATCGTAATCGCTTAACAATTCGGCCCATCGTCTTTGTCTTATATTGAGTTCCTTTTGGTCGAAAATGTGTTGTAAACTTTTGTGGCCGGTGAAGACCACACATTTCGTGTCGTAAAGGTAGTGTTTGCAAATTTTCAAGGCAAACACGACAGCACCTATTTAGAGATCGTGCGTCATGTAATTTTTCTCGTGAACCTTGAGTTGACGCGAAGCGTAGCAATGATCTTGTCTCATTGCATAAGAACACAACCAAGGCCTTGAATGAAAGTGCCACAAAAGACAACAAAATCGTCGTTGCCTTCGGGAAGAACAAGGATTGGAGCATTTCAAAGCATGTCATTTAGAGTATGAAACGTTTTCTCTTGATCGGAACCCCATTCGTAAACTTTCCCTTTGTGAGTTAATGCGGTAGGGAAGAAGCAATCTTCGAAAAGTTGTGGATAAAACGACGATAATACCCCGCTAAACTAAGAAATGAAAGAACCTCCATTGGGGAGGACAAGGTCTTCCAATTTTTAACGGCTTCGATTTTAGTGGGATCAACGTGAATCCCCTTTTCGTTGACGATGTGGCCCAAGAATTGAATTTGCTTTAGCCAAAATTCGCATTTGGAGAATTTAGCGTAAAGTTGTTCCTTTCGTAACAAGTCAAGAATTGTTCGCAAATGGTATTTATGCTCGGTCTAAGATTTGGAATATATCAAGATGCCATCGATGAAAACAATCATGAACTTTTCGAGGTAGGGTTTACAAACACGATTCATAAGGTCCATGAAAACTGCTAGAGCATTAGTTAACCTAAAAGGCATAATTCGGAATATAAAGTGGCCATAACGAGTATGGAAGGCGCTCTTGGGTATGTCATCTTCGTGAACACTGAGTTGGTGATAGCCCAAACGGAGATCAATCTTGGAGAAACATGCAGCTCCTTTGAGTGGATCGAAAAGATCATCGATACGCGGAAGTGGATAACGCTTCTTGATAGTAAGCTTATTGAGCTCGCGGTAATCGATACATATACGAAGAGTGCCATCCTTTTTTTTTGACAAACAAGATGGGTGTGCCCCAAGGAGACAAACTCGAGCGTATGAAACCCTTGTCTATGAGTTCTTAGATTTAGTTGGAAAGTTCTTGCATTTTGGAAGGTGCAAGACGATAAGGTGCGTTGGCTACGGGGTTTGTTCCGGGCATGAAATCAATTAGGAACTCCACTTGACGAATGAGAGGGAGTTCAGAAAAGTCACTGGGAAAGACTTTGGAGAAGTCATGGACAATCGGGATGTAGGAAAGTTTATTTTCATCATCAGATTTTGTGGTGAGGTGGGTTAAGAAAGGGACATACTACTTGCGTAAGTAACGTAAGGCTTCAAAACACGACATGAGGTTTAGCTTTGAGAAGGGTCTTTCTCCGGGAACGTTTAGAATCACGCCGCTATCGATAGGTATTCGAATGAGTTTCTAGAAACATAGAATTTCGGCATGGTGGAGATAGAGTCAATCCATACCAACGATAACGTTAAAACTACTCGTTTTCATAGGGATAAGGTAAATAGAAAACTTTTTCCATTGAGAGTAAGCGTGCAATTTCGAATGGCGAAATCAATAGTGATCGAACTACTGTTGGCTATCTCTATTATGAAGGGCTCAGATAATTTCCTACGGGGCACATCAAGTATGTATTCAAAATCAAAGGAAATAAAGCTCCAATGGGCTCCCGAACCAAATAACACCGGAGCATGGTGCTTATTAACTAGAAACGCACTGTTTACCACATCATTCAACTTTCAAGCTTGGTGAGCATTGTTGGTGAAAGCTTGCCCTTGAGTTCTTTGTGGTTCTTGGGTTAGAGAAGTCGAAACTTGAGAGGTTGGAGCTTGATAGGCTTGCATGACCATGGGTTAAGCTTGAAGGGTTGGAGGAGCCATGAGTTAGGGTACTTGGGTTTGATAAGCTTGCACTTGATAGGATTGGGAGGTGTAGTAGGGTTGTGGTACAACATAGGCTTGGTGAGGATACGCGTTGCGGAGGTGATTTGGGTCACCACAATTGCTGCAAGCTCTAACGGGATTAATGATTGGATCATGGGGACGGCTTGGTTGGTTTGGTTTCATGGTGTGAACTGTGGTGGAGCGACTTTCTTGACAATATTTGGTAAGGCGGCCGAATCGGTGGCAATTGGCGCACACCCGACAAGTGGATTGGGCCAGATGGTGGCGTTGGCAAGTGTTGCAATACTGGTGTGGGCCGGTGTAGGGGCTTATTGTTTGTGGGGGGGGGGGGGGGGCTTGTTGGACATGTGGTTGGGCTAAGACATAATTTTGAGAGTTGGCTTTTCTCTTGTTTTGCGGTTATGGGATGAGTTGTTGCGGTTGTTGTGCTTGGAGGATTCGGGCTTAGAGGATTCATGTTTGAATTCTTTAGTGTGCTCGGGTGTGGGCTTATCACTGGGTTTCTTGGAACTCTTTCGCATTAAGGTTTCGGCCTTAACATGGTTCGCAGTGAGGGCACCGGCTAGAGTGATGGCATAATGAAGGATTTTCGGGTCACAACTAAGAACGGAATATTGGATTTGCATAGGGAAACCCAAGGTTGCAAAAGTCGTTAGGCGGCCGAGTGGGGAGTTGGGTGTATGTGATTCTGGTTGAGGTTAACCACATTTGATAGATTCTTATTAACTAGGCGGAGTTGAATAAACTCTCCTCGGTGACATACCTTTTAACGAGTAATCGGGGAGTACTCGGCCTTGGAAACCTACTTTTACAACATTAGGCAAATCCGAAATGTACTTATGAATGGCCCGCTTCAAAGGAATGACCATATGCATGATAAGGAGGCTCAATTCGTGGAATCGATCATTGTAAGTGGTATTATCACCATCTTCTGTTTCAAGTTTCAAAACTCATCTTCCAACTTCCGAAGTACATATTATGGGCAGATGCTTTCGAGCATGAGTTTCTTGAGATCATCCAATGGCAAAGCCATGGCAACCTTAGCCCCAAGAGAGTACTTTTTACCATTCCACCAAGTGAGGGCACTCAATTTGAAGACGCTTGAGGTGTATGTGGTCATTTTGTCTTCCGGACATGCACAACGGAGAAGCACACTTTCCATATGTTCGAACCATTGGAGGAGGATGGTAGGCTCCAACGTAACAGGTTGGGTTTCCACTTGTGAATTGCTTTAAGGAGCAAGTAGTTGGGGTTTGGATTCACGGGTGTAGCTGCGAGATGATTGTTTGGAGGGCTTCCAAGATTCCCTTAGCGATGCGGGGTAACATACTATGACCAGAGTTGTCTGTACGACGGTTATGGTTGATGAGGCGGGAAGTCATACTGCAATGATAAAACGTTTTAATATTTATGAGACTTGGGTAATTGTTGTTGATATATAAGTTTGCATAAATTGATACTTGTGAATTTCATTAACAATTTGGGGTTGAGATTGCGGTTGGTATTGAGAAATTCATCGCTTTTGAGACTTGATTATATAACATTTTATCATCTTTAACATTATGAGAAAAATAATAATAACATAACTTAAAATAAGATATATGGGTTCATTTGTTGGTTAGGCCTTCATGAACCACCATGGGTCCTTCCAACAAAATGAAAAATATCGAACACCAAATAAACAAAATCAATCAAAATTGAATTGACGGGTGTTGAGGTAGACAGTTGAAGTAATTCGGGAACCACCCTATAATTACATACTTCACCTATCTATTCAACTAAAACACAATGCGGTAAAACGAGTTTAGCCACGAACCACCGTGAATTCGGCCCAGCCCACTCCAACACATGATTTATTACTTACACCTATCAACCTAATAATTTATTATTATAAATATGATACGGCCCAGCCCACTCCAACACATGACCAAGCTCAGCTCAATGAAGACAGGCCCAAACGCATCAAACACAGGCCCAATAAGTTGATGGACTAAAGAAGCCGAGCCCATTCATCGTTGATTGTTACACACTTTTATTTCTTTCTGTTATTTCCTTTGTTGACTTGTTCTAGTTAGTTGCATGCATTTAGGACAAGGTAGTGGTAGATCATGGCTAAGAATAAGGGAAGGGACATGGTGAACATGCAAACATGGCATGGTGGACATGTATTCTCATGCATCTTTAAATATTTGTAATTCTTGCATTTGGAAATTAATCAGAAAATTGCCCCAAATATCTTGTTCTTCCTATCTTTTCTTTGGAGTGTTTGCCTACTAAAAAAGGCTCTATCATCTTGGTGCTTTCATTCACGTATCATCCTCCGCCATCATGCCGCCTCGCAAAGACCCTTCCTCGTCTGACGAGTTAACGCCCACCGCTACTGATCAACTGAACCAATTGATTTCCATCACCACCAACACTCAAGCCAACCTTAACGCCCAAATTGCAGCCATAGTCCAAGCCACAAACAACCTCAACACCAAACTCGACACCCTAACTGAAAATACAGCCCGTCTCATAAACCATGTCTCCACACTCACCTATCATTTAGCTCCAGTCTCTAACGATGATGAACCCCTCAGACCGGTCAACAACCTCAACCCACCACGTAACCCCATACCACCAAATAAACAATTACCGATGTTCGATGGAACAAATCCATTAGGTTGGATATTTCAAGTAGAAATTTACTTCACATATTACCAAACCCCACCACAAGAGCGAGTCTCCCTCATCGTATTTCACTTCGTGGGCGATGCCTTAACATGGTACCAAAATCAGTCATCAAACGGCTTGCACGGCACCTGGCCAGCCATTAAGCGATCGGTTGAACTTCGTTTCGGCCCATCTAAGTTCGATAACCATGAAGCAACCCTGTTCAAATTACAACAAAAAAACACGGTACCCGAATACCAAACCGAATTCGAACGTTTGAGTAATCGCATCACAAGTTTGTCGCCACAAACCCTACGTAATTGTTATTTTACTGGGCTTAAACCGGAGATACAGGCCGAAATCGTTATCATTAATCCCACTTCCTTTGAAGAAGTTTGTGGCCTAACCCGACGTATTGAAGAAAAATTCAACCATCTTTTTAAAACTAAACAACCTTATCCCACAAAACCCTACTCCACAACAAACTTCATCACATCACCTGCTACCCCATCAACGTCCATGACATCTACATCCACAAACAACACCAAACCAACGACCACCACCACACCAGCCACGACCACCCAACCACTTTTACCTTCACCACTCAAACCCCTACCAATTACCAAACTCTCCCCGGAAGCCATTCAACAACTTCGAAAGGTAGGCTTATGCTTTCGTTGTCCCTAAAAATTTTTCCCTGGTCACAAGTGTTCTCCGCCGAAATTCATGTTGATTGTGGATAATGAAGATCCGATTACTTCAATTGATGACCCGCCCGATCAATTACAGGATAACGTATCACCACCACACTTTTTGTCCTTGTCCAATGCAGCTTATTTTGGTATGTCCTCGTTACAAACTCTTTGAATCACGGGCTACATCAACGGCACCCCAGTCACGGTATTGGTTGATTGTGGTAGCACCCACAATATTATACAACCACGGATCGCATCTATGTTGGGATTTCCAACAAAGCCATTACAACCTTTGCAGTTATGGTCGGGAATGGTCAGAACATTTACTGTCAAGGACATTGCCCGGATGTTCCATTACTACTGCAGAAAGCCGCTTTTCAAATCCCATTCTTCGGGTTTCCAGTTCAAGGAGCAGGCGTAGTCCTTGGTATTTCCTGGTTGGGAACTCTCGTTCCGATCACCACCGACTTTTCCGTACCGCAAATCTCCTTTACCATCAATGGCAAACACACAACTCTCACAGGAGAACCTATGACTAAACATGTAACTTCAAGTTCCTTATCGTCTATGCATTGTCACGGGTCAATTGATTCCCTTCATGCCTTACTGTTGGAACCTTCACACGATACTACACACCCAACTGATCCCTTATCCCATTCCGATCCCATCATTACCAAACTATTAAATGAGTTCCAAACCATTTTCGCCACCCCACACACCTTACCACCTTCGAGACCTCATGACCACCATATACCCTTACTCGATGACAACAAACCCGTAAATGTTAAACCATACCGTTACCCCCATTTTCAGAAGCAAGTAATGACCTAACTCATCGACGAGATGTTGCGTGACGGGATTATCCGACCAAGCCAAGGCCCGTTTTCGTCACCGGTCTTATTGGTGATAAAAAGGATTGTTCTTGGCGCTTTTGCATCGACTATCGAGCCCTTAACACCGTCACCATTCGTGATCGTATTCCCATCCCAACGATTGATGAGCTTCTTGATGAACTCAACAGTGCAACCATCTTCTCCAAAATTGATCTTCGGTCGGGTTACCATCAGATTCAGGTTGCAAAAAAAGATACCCACAAAACCGCTTTTCGCACAACCGATGGCCATTATGAGTTTTTGGTGATGCCATCCGGCCTCACCAACGCTCCATCAACGTTCCAATCGGCTATGAATGATTTATTCAGGTCCCTTCTACATATATTTGTCTTGGTGTTTTTTGACGATATCTTGATATATAGCACCTCCAAAGAAGATCATTATTTTCACCTACAGTTTGTCTTTCAAACCTTACGCGACAACCACTTCCATGCAAAAGCATCGAAAATGCGTCTTTGCTGTAAACGATATTTCATTCTTGGGACATCGTATTTCTGGTGATGGAGTAAGGCTGGAACCGGAGAAAATTAATTCAATTCAACAGTGGCCGAAACCAAATTCTTTTACCACTTTGAGAGCCTTATTGGGTATTATGGTGTATTACCGTCGTTTTGTACCTCAATATGCTCACATAGCTACACCATTAACTGACCTACTCAAAGCCAAAGAATTTGTTTTGAACACCAAAGCCGACACAACCTTCACTACTCTCAAAACTCACATACTAAACCTCATCGCACTCGCCCTACCAGATTTCTCAAAACCATTCGACTTAACCACTGACGCTTCGGGGTATGCTATAGGAGCCGTTCTTTCACATAATAATCGACCCATTGCCTTTTTCTCAAAAAAACTTTGTCCCACAATGCAAGCTCAATCAACCTACACTAAAGAGTTGTATGCTATCACGGAATCCGTCCGTAAATGGCGACAATATATATTGGGAAGCCGTCTTCGCATCTACACCGACCACCATAGTCTCAAGCATATCTAAACCCAAACAATTCATACCCCAGAAAAACAAAAGTGGATTACAAAGTTACTCGGATACGACTTTGAAATCCATTTCAAACCAGGAAAAGAGAACACTGTGGCCGACGCGTTGAGTAGAGTGAAAATTCCGGCTATGATGGCATTATCTCATGCGACTGCACCTTGGTTAAATGAGATTAAGCTTTACTACAAAGATCACCCGACAAGCATTGAATTAATCGAAAAGATAACTTCGGATCTGGCAGCGTTTCCTCATCATTTTTACAAAGACGGACTTGTTTACGTAAGTGGAAAAATTCTGGTCCCTCCCATCGGCAATGTTAGAGAATGGCTGTTACAAGAGTTTCACTCTTTCCCTGTTGGTGGCCACTCGAGAAGCACCGCGACGTTCAAAAGGTTATCTACTTATTTTTCTTGGTTAGGCTTAAAGAAAGATGTAATTTCTTTTGTTCGGTACTGTGAGATATGCCAAGCTATCAAGACACCAACCATAAACCATATGGGTTACTCCAGCCACTTCCGGTTCCCGAAAACACGTGGCATGATATCTCCATGGACTTTATAACAAATCTGCCACCATCGAAAGGTAAAACGGTGATTTGGGTGATTGTAGACATATTGTCAAAGTTTGCACACTTCATTGCTCTTACATCCCACTATACAGTGGTCTCCCTAGCTGCCATCTTCATGAAAGAAATCTACAAGTTGCATGGTTTACCTAAAACCATAGTATCGGACCGCGATCCGATTTTTGTTAGCAGGTTTTGGCGAGAATTGTTCAAAAAAATGGGAACACAATTGTTGCATTCAACTGCTTACCATCCACAAACGGACGGTCAAACCAAAGTGGTAAACCGTTGCCTTGAAGCTTACTTCCGGGAGTTTGTTCAACACACCATCGAAATTGGAAAGGTATTTGTACATGGCAGAATTTTCTTCTAATACAAATTTTCACAGTTCAATTAACATAAATCCATTCAATGCACTTTACGACCATGAAGCTACGTCCGTTCATGATTACATTCCGGGAACCAATTCCAATGCTTCTATTGATATGTCTCTGTCGAATCATAAAGAAGTCATAGAAGCTTTAAAAACATCATTGGAAACTGCTAGAGGCCGTATGGTTAAGCAAGCTAACAAGCATCGTATGGAGAAGGAGTTTGACACCGGCGATTGGGTCTACTTGAAACTTCAACCGTACCGACAACAAACAGTAAGTTCTAGAGCAAACCAGAAATTGTCAAGACGTTGTTTTGGACCGTACAAGATAATTGAACGTATTGGCAAGGTTGCTTACAAGCTAGAGTTACCACCGTCATCAAAGATACTTCCGGTTTTCCAAGTTTCATTGTTGAAGCAAAGTTTCGGCAACATCGTGTCCAACAAAGGCAACATTGAAGCATTTAATGAGGAAGCGGTCTCTTTCTTGCCGGAAACAATTTTAGATAGAAAAATCAGCCCGGAACAACAAGAACAACTTCTTATTTAGTGGGAGAATCATCCGATAGAAGAGGCTACGTGGGAAGATAAAAGTGTTCTGCAACAACAATTTCTTTTTTTCCTGACATTGAGGGCAACGCCGTTCTTGAAGGGGAAGGAGATGATACGGCCTAGCCCACTCCAACACATGACCAAGCTCAGCTCAATGAAGATAAGCCCAAACGCATCAAACGCAAGCCCAATAAGTTGATGGACTAAAGAAGCTGAGCCCATTCATCGTTGATTGTTACACACGTTTATTTCTTTCTGTTATTTCCTTTGTTGACTTGTTCTAGTTAGTTGCATGCATTTAGGATAAGGTAGTGGTAGATCATGGCTAAGAATAAGGGAAGGGACATGGTGAACATGCAAACATGGCATGGTGAACATGTATTCTCATGCATCTTTAAATATTTGTAATTCTTGCATTTGGAAATTAATCAAAAAATTGCCCCAAATATCTTCTTCTTCCTATCTTTTTTTTGGAATGTTTGCCTACTAAAAAAGAGGCTCTATCAAAATATGATGGTTTCCATGTAATATAAATACATAACACTACTTCAAAGTTAAAAACAAAGGTATATGTTAGGTAAAAGTTAGACATTGAATTATGATAGAGATTAAAAATAAAGAAGTACATGTATAACGAAGTAAGCTCGGGTCTGAAATGACCGAGTGGAAATTTCCCCTAGGTTTGTGAGACTCTCTCCTCATTCAAAATAAACACACACTTGGTCTCGGGAAATGTGCCAAGCCTTGTAGTGCGTGTCACGCCCTGAATTTCTGATGGTATAGGCTCTAGTACGCGATATAAAGTAGAAGTGATGCTCGTACAAGCTTAGGCATATAAACTCCGAATACCCGTGTAAGGTAGGGGTTCCGCCAAAGTTATTATTTTATTACATTATATGACTTAAACCCTAGTCGGGGGTATAGCCTGGACCTTGATCAGATTTATAAATACAAAGGTTATAGTTAATGTTTCATACATGAGGATATAGTTAAAATATTGTTTTTTCATGAATAAGAAACATAAGTTTTTACATACAAATGGTATAGCTTAAATGTTTATTCACAATTAAGAAGCGTAAAAGTTTTATATACAATGGGAATAGTCAAAATTATGTTTCTTCATGACTAAGAAACATAAGATTTTACATACAAAGATTATAGTCTGATTAACGTTTCTTTTTGAAAAAAAAACTTATTATAGATGTTTCTTCATGAAGAAGAAACTCAGCACAAGATTGGTAAATAAACAGAAAGACTTTAGGTCTAAATATTTTATTCAAACAAATGATGAATCATGGTTTAAAGCTATCAAAACAGACTAAATGTTTGTATCCGGATCAAGAGACGATACAGATATTTATATAAACCTATTTTATTATAGGTTAATCATCATTCATTCACAAAGGTTTTCAAGCGAGATCATCATACATTCAGAACAAACATGCACATGTGAATACGTTAAACCTTTGCAAACAGTCAAAAAAATTTATACTCAATAAGATAAACGGGTTGTCTATCTTAAAGAGTCAGTCAGACGTTAAAATAAGATTACGTGATCTCTAACATATAAAGATTTAACGGATTACGTGATCCATAAATTACAAGATAGAAAATAAAAACAATTCAGTCCAAGAACACATGTGTCTGGATCCAACATATATGTCTAGTTTATCAATCAAGGCTACGTGCCCGAAGACTAGCAGTCATAACCAAGTTCTTCAATGGGCATCAGTTCCCAGAAAACCGTAATTGTGTATGGCAAGTGATTCAATTCTAAGAAATAAAAGACATTTATGCTAAGCTCGTATAGAAAACTATCTTGTCAGTCAAATAAAGATTTATTAAATATTTTTAGAGTCAACGATTCACTAGCATATCACTAACGTAATTCCTCCCACATTTCAAGGAAACAGATTAGCTCAGGTAGCAAGGAATTAGAGTCGCTCATGGAGTTAGATGCTCACTAGATGGAGATGACTTAGTTTTTAATTATTAAAATATTGCAAGTAAAATCAAACAAGGTTTGTAAACTAATCACTCGGGTATTTATTATCCGATAAGTTTTCAAATTAAATTTATATTTTATTATAAACAAAGTCTTCCATTAAAACAACCCGCAACTCTAATGTATTTACAAAACATGTACCAACTATTGGCCATACGCCTAGGCTCTAAGTCGGGGTGTGACATTTCTACAATTAAAACGTCGGTGTGATGCGTTTTTGGTAACTAAATGATTTTATGTGATCAATTTCGTTGATTTAGGCCGAAAATTGAGGTTCAAGAAATGGGGGAAGGGGTTATGGTGTCGGTGGTGACGGTGGGAATGGGAGAGAAAAGAAGAACATTTCATGTTAATTCTGAATTGGTCCTTTGGCTTTGGTGGTGCGGGCGAAAATGGATAAATTGTTAGTTTAGGGTCGTTGTATACATTTCTCATAGTTATAAACATATAAATAAATAAAAGAAATAAAATATACTTAAACGAGAGCGAGATTTTATTTATTGAATTATCCGAGTATGAGCCTGGTCGGGTAACGATTACAAATACATGAAAATCAAAATATTACAACATGCCTTTTGAATTGCAGTATCACACGTTAGAAAGTTCATATGCCTTTTGAATTGTTGTATCATACAATGTTTGAACTTCTCTTACTAAGGGGACATTTAGAAATATGGCAAAATGAATTCATCAGGTGGCAAAATAATCATATTATTTGAAATCAATGAAGCTTCAACCCGTTCAAAGTAAGCTTTGATGTTTTTTCAAAAAAAAATGTACTACATAACTAATGATGACTTTATTAATATACGCAATTATGTGCATGCTAATTTTTTTTCTTTGCTGATTAACCATTGTACACAAAATTATGACATAAGAATCTTCAAGTTTCACTTTCATACAACAAAATGATATGTGTCATGTCAAAAAAAATAATAAGAAGAAGAATGGCACCGAAAATCAGATGATCAAAGAACAAATATACAAAAATTATGCAAGATATCCAATACAACTACATGCAACAAAAAAAAACATATTCTCGTCTATAATCAACTATTTAAGAACTAAAATTATCACCATATTAAGACTATTAAAACCCATCTTATTATACATATGGACAAACCTGATGTGAAAAGATATAAGTAAAAAAGTTACATCATGTTGGATCAATAAACATTGCTCGAATATGATCTAAACATTTCTCTCAAATTGTCATCATCAACAGGCAAAAACCAAGCAAAAATCAGTGAAAAAAATATTAATTCTAACCTTTTATATTCAAGGAACACCTATAAAGGCAAACACCAAATAAATAACACAAAAAATGAATGACGAGGGAACTCACAAAAGAAGAATTTGTCTTTAAGGAAAAATCGTTAAATCGTTGCAATGTGATGGTAAATCTTTAAATTTTTATAATTAAAACATACCTCTCCTGGATTAATAGTGACCATTTGAGGAGTAACATTTCTACCATAAGTAGCTGGTTCACTGCTATAAAAACACAAAATCTATATAAACATTTGCTAAAGATCTAAGCTAAAACCAACCAATAAATATACAACCATGTAAATAAAGAATACATGCATAAAGATATAAGCAAAAACCAACCTATATTCTTAAATAATCATTTAAGAACATGATTTTGAAAGGCCAAGAATGAATCTCCATTGAACACTGAAAGTATTAAAATAATTACATGTCATCAGATTCGTAAATATTCAAAAATGTTAATTATATATGAAACTAAAACTTATAAATATTAGTTGTAGACATAATTCAGAGGAAGATGATAGAAAATTTGAAGAACGCATCTTTGAATGTATATTATATGGTAAATACATAAATCTTATTTTTTTTTTTTTTTTTTTTTGTAAAACCTGTTAAGTTTAGTAAGACTATAAATTTCATAATAATTAGAATAATTAGTATCATAATCTATACTATATAATAAATAAAAGTTTTATCATGTCACATGTTATTCTCTTATGCATTCTTATATTTTTTTCCTGCCTCTCTCTCATGTTAATTATACATTAATTATAAATACTTTTTTTTATATATTTTTTGTTTAATGATTTCTCTAATTGCTTTTACAAAACATATTTTATGTTTTTTAAAAACGTTAGGTTTATTTATAAAACATTTTTATAAACTAAACATTTTCATAATTCAACGGGTTCATTGTTAAAAACATGTCGATCTTTAATTAAACCCAACCCGCCTTCTTTTCACCTGTAATCGTAATATCTTTCTTTATAACCATATTTTGTCGATCAAAACCTTATCGATTCACCTTTACTGTACATTCTTCAACTAATCGAAATTTTTTTCTATTGATGGTTGGTTTGTATTGTTTCGATTGTACCGTTTATGTTCTCATAATACTTATTTTACGTTAGTTGCTACCATATTTTTAGTGTATTATATAATGTTGTATCGAAAGAAGTATTTAGAGGTTTATGATTTATTTTTAAGTTTGTGAATAATAGTTATAATTTAACTTTGTACTTATGATGTATTATTCAACTTTATATATAAAAAGTTATCACTTACAAAATTTAAGTTATCCAACCCGTGTAAGACACGGGTACATAACCTAGTTATATTAATAAGTTAAGGAAATATAAAAATCAAATAGGTGATATTTTTAGAATAAATTTGAAATTCTCAAAATTTTCAAAGTCATTTTGCAATTAAAAATATCAAAATGTTAATATTGATAACCACATGAATTTTTAGCAAGTTCAATATATTCATAGTAACATACAATATATACGTTAAAGGAAGAACATAATGTTTCAACAAAGAAACATATTCTTTAACACGTTAATTATGTACATCTTAAATTAAATGATTTTGTGTATTATGCAAAAAAATTGGGAATTTATTTACAAAAAATGGGAATTTAGGAATTTGAAAGAATTCATATGAACATGATATTCAAAATTAGGAATTTAACATTCTGAATTATACATAAATAAACACACTAACACATATGTAGCATAAACCGATTATTTTAGGGTGGAATTCCCTTATAACAAATGGGTTTGTGAGAATAGCTGAATTGAAAAATAATAACAATTAAAGACCTAAATTAACAAACTAATATAACTCAAAAATGGAGAAATTCGAACCCGTCAACCAAATATTTGATGAAATTGAACCATAATAACACATCTTGTTGTGAGAACGAAGAAATTGCAACATATTACAAAATTAGGATATAATATTAAATAATTTGAATAAAATTACCTAAATTAACATACTAATTAAAAAAACTAATCTAACAAACAAAAGGAAGCGATTGCAACCTGGAAACCAAAGAGTTGAGGAAGAAGATGGAGCGGCTCAAAATGAATTATCAAAATTCTTTCAAACTCTTGATCGAAACTCATGAATAACATACAAATATAAACCATCGCAAGCGAGAATGGCTGGAGAAACAAACGGAGATTTTAGGGTTAACCGAGGATATTGGAACGGGTATATATATGTTTCTAAAAATCAATCGGGTTATACCAAAAAGAAAACGGGCGCGTGTCATATTAGCTAAAATAGAATTAAATTAATTAGATAAATAGGTGGAAATGATAAAAATGAAAATTGAAAGTTAGAAACTTATGTGCACATGCTAGTTGAATGTCATATGAGTACATTGTTTTGCTTTAATAGTGTAGTAAGATTATAATTATTATTGTCAACATTAAAACTCCACGACAATTATATTTAGGTTATGATGTTAATTAATATTTTTATTAAAACTATTGAACAATCATATTTGTTTATGTGTAATCGATCTTTATGGATATATATATTTGAAAAGCCGTACTTGTTCGAACGTTCAAATTATATATGACGTGCTTGAGTTGACGAATCACACCCAACGCTAAGCCTCAAGCGGTGGCATCCTGTGATATTTAGATATGGAAAGCATTCTTTGGTTTTGCTAGGTAAAACAACGATATTTATACGACATAATAGATGAAGTTGTACCTAAGAGCGCATTCATAGCCAATGAGGTAGAGTACAAGTAAGGGCATTATCTTGCTGATGGTATATTTAAAGATTATGTTGTGCATGGCAAATCATTGACCTGTTCACAAGATGAAAAACGACAGCATTTGAAGACATCACATGAAAATGCAAGAAAGGATATTAAACAAGTATTTGAAGTTTTAGAGAATATGACAAATCCATGTGCCAAAGCTATGTAGATGGCATCCCCTAGGCGACTAGATTCATAAATGCCCAAGAGAAACTAGCAATTCACGTTGAACTACATAGTAGAGAAACGCATAACATCCTCTGATTAGATTTGGTAGAGCATGTTGCAAGAAACTGAGCACATGAAGAAAATGAAAATTTTATGTTCTGTAATTTCATTATCTCGTATTCTTTAATTATGGTTTGTATATTTTAAAACTAATTTTTTTAAATATTTTGCCTTATTTTTTATTTAATATTACTATTATACATAATACTTAAATAAATGGAAAAGGTAATTTGCTATTCCTACTTTGGTGGGATGGTAAGGCGCTTACGGTGCGTAATAGGGGAATCAAAGGTTTAATCCATGTTGAAAGCAACATTTAGTTGTTAAAGAAAACGTAATTTAAAAGTGTGACAATCAAAGAATTTTTGTTAAACATTTGCAACACTGTCCAAACATTAGCGGCACATATCAATTTTCGAGGCGAAAATCCTTTCAACAAGGGGATGATGTGACACCCGATAATTTCATATTAACACAAAATCCGTTATATTAAACATTCATTCATGCATTTCACTTAGTTATTATAGGGTTAATTTAGTGGGTTGGTTATTGCACAAACATTCACGTAGCGGTAATTCAGGGAATTACCGAATCATACAACTCTGACCCGAACGTTGGTGAAAATATGAAAAATAATATTTCAAGCATACATTATAATATTATCTTTGTTAATTGTATGCTAAATGATTATGTGTTTAGTTCTTAGCTTGTTTCATTAAACAGCGATAAATTGCGTGTATCTATTATGTTTTCGGCTTTAAAATAGTATTTTTAAAATAACTACGAGGTTTTATTTTTATAGACTTGGGTTAGTATTTCAGTAGAAACGATTCGTTAATAGCTCGTTTGTGATTAAAAGCCCGTTAAAAGTCCCGAAGCCCACTTTGAAAAGCCCAAAACATTGTTTTAATTAATATTAGTTAAAACAAAAATTATTCGATCCTAATTTACTTCCCCATTAGAGCATTCCGACAGTTTCCTCATCCATGTCTCTATAATTACACTAAAAATCACTACATTTCTCTCTTTTGTTCATGAAATAATCATTAAAGTTGTCTCTCTTCTTTACTCACAACCAATTCAACAAATATTAAAAAATAAATGAGGGCAAACAATGTTTCCCAAAATTTTCAAAAAATCACTAATATTTCTCTCAATCTACTTACAGCCACTCTTAACCCTATCATATAATTTACAAAACCCACTCACAAATATTTAGGGAAGTTTTTGGGAATGCTCTTAACCATCTAGCAGCCCCCATTACCGTCGAACAGAACATAATCATCCTCAATAATCTTCAATTCCTTGCAATTTTTGAGCTTTTTAACCCTCATATACGCATAACTAGTAAGAATCATTCTCAAATTTGGTAAATTTTATGATTTTTACGAGTTCTTATGAAACCCTAGATGTCCAAACGAGTTATTGATGATTGTTATGTGTTTAGAATAATGATTGTATGCTAGTTAATCATTTCAAGTAAGTGCTAGACGTTTGATTGTTGTTTTATACAAAGTTTCTTCTTCTTGATGAAACCCAAGATCAATCTGACTGTATTATTGATGATAGAACATGATTGTGACGTTAATTGATTGTATTAAATCTTTAGAACCCTAGAGATGCCATAAACTCTTTTTGGATAAGTTTGGATGACAACAGCTTGCTTTTAGATTCGTTCTCGTCTATTGTGGTGGCTGTAAATTGATGATACATGAAATTTTTTGATCAATTCTATGATGTTTTACATTGAGTCAAGTTTCCAGAATGCTATAGCTTGTAAATTTTGGACGAGTGGTTAATAGTTTTTATGAATTTACAAAATTGTATGTCAAGGCTGTTACGGGAAAGGGTTTTTTGATCGGGTCCTTGACATCATAACTCCTTATTTTCACGTCCAAATGGGTTAGCTTCACTTCTAGAAATTCACATTTTGAATTAGGATTTTAACCTAATTGTCCTTGTTTCGTTTGGCTAAGTATGGATTATATAACCAAATAAAAACTTTATGTTGCGTAGTGAAATAGCTGCCCGTACATTTCTGTGTTGGATGAATTTTTGTGATTATTTTGTGTATTGGAAAAATATACAAAAATAGTTTTAGAAACCTAATACATGTATGCTACTTTGGTAAAAAATTAATAATTTGTTTCCATGACTTGCCTATGGAATAATTTATTTCCATGCATGCTAAAATTTGTCTAATAAATTCAGAATATGTTTATGTGTTATATGATGAGATGCTTGATTATATGGTCAATGCTTGATGTATGAGTTATGTTAGAACTTGTTTTCACTCATGAAATTAATACATGATCAATCACCAACGGGTTATCGGTTCAAACTTGTTACATTGTGAGGCAATATATGAACTAAGCACCCCACTTGGGGTTTGTCTAGTTGCATGAACACACACTTATAGCTTAATTTGTAATAGGTACCAAAAACCCAGAACATATTTTTTCAATACCCGAAATCGGGTAGTTCAAATACCCGAATTAACCTGAAAAATACCTAAAAAAATACCCGAAATATACCCCAAAAAAGTGAAGCATCTTAAAAAACCCAATCTATACCCAAAAAATTCCCGAAAATATGGTTTATTTCAATACCAGAAATATGGTATTTAAATACCCAGTTTTAGTATAAATGTTTTTATAACCGAACCCGTTACATAGAGTATGATTTTCAGAGACAATACATGGCCACAAACCCAACCCAGGTATGACCATTACCCGATTTTTCAATACCCGGTTCTATTCCTAAAAGTTTTTTTGTAAGGCTCCGGTCCCCGTGTGTAAGGCCCCGTTACCGGTAGCCCATACTTTCGTGTTGGATTTACTCATAAACGCAGTTCTAAATATCAGAGTTAATTAAAACATTCGCGGAATATAAAAGCTTTCATAAAACATTTAATAACAAAACACGTCTTGTCTTAAAACATCATTTTGTCTTTCAAATAAACGAAACATTAAACTTAAACGTCTTGAGTCTTCCGATGCCAACCTCTTATTCAGTGCCACGTGTCTCCTCAAGCGAGCTGCCTCATCCTACTCACCTGCGTGCATATTAAAAGTCAGCTACGCTGAGTGAGTTCTAGTTAACACACTATACAATACACATAAACTTATATTCTTTCATTCATACTTTCATACTTTCTTTTGTATTAACTTACTTTCATATCTTACGTTATAAAGAGCATTACGCCCTACATTCCTCGAGTATTATTAGGGCTCGGTACCCTCCTTCCTCGAGTATTATTAGGGCTCGGTACCCTCTTTCCTCGAATATTAGTAGGGTTCGGTTCCCTAGTTCTCGAATATTAGTAGGGTTCGATTCCCTCTTCGTTACCATACAACCATACATCATACCTCGAGTATTATTAGGGCCCGGTACCCTCTTTCCTTGAATATTAGTAGGGTTCGGTTCCCTAGTTCTCGAATATTAGTAGGGTTCGATTCCCTCTTCGTTACCATACAACCATACATCATACCTCGAGTATTATTAGGGCTCGGTACCCTTTTCGTAACCATACAACCATACAACCATCATTTCCTTCTTTTATTAACTTTATTACGTTCATACACGTAAGCATACATATCATACTTACCTTATACATAGCGTTACAACCTGACAGTACGTGCAATATCCGAAGATCGTTCACGTACCATCAAGCAATCATTCATACATTTCACATTATCCACATAAGGCATACACTTATCTCTTAGGATAAGCGTATTAACAATCATATTGAGTATGCACACAGCCCCGAAAACATAACACATAAATGGGGCTAGAAACTCACCTAAACACGGTTACGTTCACCGTTAATCGTAATCCCTTTCTTCAGTTGTGCACGGCTGACTGTATAACAAGTATACGTATCAATTAACTATTACTACTCATATCATCTTTCTAGTCTTAACTACTACCCAAAACGAACGGGGGTCCGGGGGCAGCGCCCCTGGCAGCGGGGTCTAGGGGCGGCAGCCCCTAGCAGGGTCCAAGGGGCAGAGCCCCTGGCTGGGGTCGAGCTGACTTAACACATTTTTCATTAGGTTTTTAATTTATTTTCTAATCGAACTTGACTTTAGGCGAAGTTAAACCTTAGGCAAACTTAGCTTTAGGCGAAGTTAAACCTTAGGCGAACTTAGCTTTAGGCGAAGTTAAACCTTAGGCGAACTTAGCTTTAGGCGAAGTTAAACCTTAAGCGAACTTAGCTTTAGGCGAAATTATCAGTTAGGCGAACTTGGCTTTAGGCGAAGTTACCAGCTAGGCGAACTTGGCCCTAGGCGAAGTTATCAATTAGGCGAACTTGGCCTTAGGCGAAGTTACCAGTTAGGCGAACTTGGCCGTGGGTGAAGTTAAGCTTTGAAGGCGAAGTTAAGCTTTTGCAGGCGAAGTTGCCCAGTTCGCAGGCGAAGTTGCCTAGTTCAGCTACGGGTTTGGTTTTTATCAAGCATTTTGGCGATTTTAATACCCTTGTTATGGTTCGACATCACCCACTAACGTTCCCTAACCATTTTCGGTCGTATATATATCCCGTATATACTATAAAGCTTGGATCTTTAAGTAAAAACGTTCAATACTACGTAAACTTTAAAGGTCAAGAACATACCTTTAGCGCTCGTTCGATCTTGGTTAGCTTGTTTATGCACTCTAGATCTCGTGTAATAAGATCTAATACCAACTAACGTTTACTCCCCCTCGGGTCTTGCTCGTTTATGGTGTGTGTGTGTATTTGGAGTGTGTAGAGATTATGATGGAAATGAAATGAGGGTTTAGGGTTTTAGCTTGGTTTAGGGGATATTTATATCCCTTAAAGCCCATGAACCTAAGGCCCATTCTCATTTAACCCATCTCAATTAATCTAAGTCCATGATCCGTTCTTTACTCGATATTAATTAATTAATAACGCGAAATCACTAAACGTAACTTTCTTTATTCAACATTATAAATTTTAGGATGTTACACCGTGCCCTACTTTAGCGTCGGATTTACTAATGAACACAGTTTTAAATATCAGAGTTGATTAAAATTTTCGCGAAAATATTTAAAAGTCAACCATTTCTTACAAACCATAGAATACTTGTCTTAAAACATCACAAATTGTCTCAACATAAAACATAAAAGTAAAACATCATGTCTTCCTTCTATAGATGTCAGTCACTCAGTCCATATCATGTGTCATCCTCAAGCTAGCTCCTTTAACCTATTTACCTGCGTGCATACTAAAAGGCAGCTACGCTGAGTGAGTTCTAGTTAATTAGGCAACATACATACGTTTATATACTACATACTTAACCTGCTTTAGTTTCTTTTGTACATACATAAGTATATACTTCATACTTACTTTCATATTTTATCTTGCTTTGCATACATACTTATATGTTTTAAAGAGCCTTTCGCCCTACAACCTCACATATATTATTACGGTCTGCCACATTCATTTCACATATATTATTAGGATCTTCCACTATCCTTTCACAAATATTATTAGGGTCTGCCACCCTCATAACGTACAACCATACACACATTGCTTTATATACATTTATATATACGTTCATACATAACATGTTCTACATCTGACATATATCAATCATAAAACATTCACATATCATGCACTTACCACTTAAGGTAAGTGTATTAACTATCACATCGAGTATACACACAGCCTCGACAACATAACAAGGAAATGGGGCTAAAAACGCACCTTCGTCCTGTGCCTCTTAGAGTTAATTGTAATACTCCTTCTTAGTTGTGCACGACTAACTGTGTAATAATTATAAGTATCAATTAACTGCCTCCTACTATATCATACTTCTAGGTTAGTGAAACCCCTAGCTAACGGGGGTCGGGGGCAGCGCCTCCTAGCAGCGGGGTCTAGGGGCGGCAACCCTTATCAGGGTCCAAGGGGCAGAGCCCCTGGCTGGTATTGAGCTGAAAACTTCATCAGAAAACTGAAGTTCAAACCAAACGAATCGAGTTTTCAAACCAATAGAATCGAGTTTTCAAACCAACCGAATCAAGTTTTCAAACCAATCGAATTTCCATTTGAATTGATTCGTTTCCTTGTTCGATCGATTCGTTTCCAGTTCGATTCGTTCTTCCTATTCGATTCAAATCATTTTCCTAGTTCGATTTGATTCGTTTTCCAAATGAATAGAGTTTCTTCCAAAACTCTATTCAAACATAGTTTTTCGTGTATTTCCAATCTAATCACTTTCTTACACCCAATCATGCCTGTTTTACTAATAAAACGAGTTCCGGGCCATAACAACTTCGGTTACTCATTCTAACACGGTCCAAATGTCACTCGTTTTGTCTCGTTTCATTCCAAACAACTTGTTTACGTTCAAGTTTACATTTTTCTTTCATAATAAGGCCCGATTTGCCTTTGTATCAAATCCTAGGGTAAACCGACCTCAAAAACCTAACCTTTAATCTAAAATGTACCTTTTAGGGTTTCGGATTGGTTCAGATATGGACCAACATGTGCTTTAGACGGATTTCTTGTTGATTGATGATGCTCGAACACGAAATCCAACCATTCTTCAGCTAGAATCTAGGTCTGAAATGATTAGAGTGTTTGTGTGTGTTTTGTGTGTGTTATGGAGGCTGGAGGAATGAAATGAGGGTTTTAGGGAGGTTTAAGGGTATTTATATACCCTTAAGCCCTTGGACCTAAGGCTTATCACCATCCATTATTCTATCTTTTATTGTCCAAGCTCACACTCTATTATTTTTATTTAACTTAAATAAATAATAACACACCATTAAGTAAACGAAATTCTTTTATTTTCTATTATCAAAAATAGGATGTTATATTTTTAAACCCAATTTCCATAACCCCCCGGCTTTAAGCGGAATACTCCCGGGTGCAACGTACCAATGACTCATAAGCTCGTAACATTATTAATAGTGATAATATATTTATTTTATTTCATAATTTCGCAAGTACACAAATAATTCGATAATGAGACAAATAACATTACATCGAAAGGAAACAATTATTATTTATATAAATAAATCCTAAGGTCGGTCTAGTTTTCTTGTCATTGCACTTTATCATATCAACTTGCTGCACGTTAAAAGTAATATACTTTTATCAACAAAATATGTTATTGAGCTTTCATAAGTTTTGTGTGTGTGTATGTATGTATGTATGTATGTAAAAGTGTGATTCGACAACCATTATGTGATATAATTCAACATAAAATAAATGAAAACAAATAATACCGTCCTCCCGTTCATTTGGTTGAAGCCGTAGTAGTAGGGGAAATGAGAACCACCTTACGTAACGATTGAAGCTGAAACGTTAGACGGCGCATGTACATCCTGCCAGACCCTCCCACTTTACATTATCAATCACGATTGTGTCTCATTATAAAGCAGTAAATACATTGCACATAATACACGTATATATCATAAACAATATGTATGGATAATAACAACACGAACGATATAATGTGAATCATTTGTAAACAAATGCATAAACAACGAAATAAAACTTGAGATGTGCTACACCTCAAAAATATTATAAAGCGTTAAAAAGGGTTATGAAAAACTTACGTGTTAAGTTAAGCGAGTAAAAGCGAACTTTACGTTTAAGTGAGCTGAACCGGACGAGTTCGGTTCGACGAACGGCCCTAGAAAATATTTCCCGGTTCAAAATAGGATTTAAGAAAAACAAAATAAAACACAAGACTTAGACAAATTTGGTTGTTGGTTTAGTATTTATGCTTTTAATATATATATATATATATATATATATATATATATATATAGGATCAGGATCATGAGAGAACCTTTTTGAAATTGAGAACCATGAGAACCATTTTGGACCACAAAAAACTCAAAAATAAAAAAATCATAAAATAAAAAAACATAAAAATGAAAAAAGTAAAAAAACCAAAATTCTTATTTTAACATCCCGATTTCATAAAAAAAACTCGGTTTAGCCAAATTATATACACATATGTATAATATATACATATATGTACATTTACATGATTTTTTATACACATGTGTATAATTTAAGATAAATGATACTGTACATATGTGTATATTACGTAACTATAGATTAAATAAAATTATACATATGTGTATAATACGAAGTTTTTTTTATTTATTTTTTATTTTTTTAATGAAACCGGAATGAAATATAAGAATTTTGGTTTTTTTTTACTTTTTTAAAATTTTTGTTATTTTTTGTTTTATGATTTTTTAAATTTTTTTTAAAGGTGTTTTTAGTGGTCCAAAATGGTTCTCAAAGTTCTCAATTTGCAAAGGGTTCTCTTAGGATCCTTACCCTATATATATATATATATATAAATAAACGAAGGTGTCGCGATGTGGTCACTCCTTTTTTTTTGTAGTCACCGGATTTACTTGATTTTTAAATGGAGGCTTCTCATGCATTTGACCCGAATTCACGGGTATGGGTCTTATCAAACCCATATATTTCTTAAACGGGTTATAACTTCTCATGAAATTAAAAACTATTCTCATCAAATATTTGATATAATAATCCTATAAAGTAGGGATATACTAAAAATTAATATATGATTTATTTAAAAAAAGGCATATATTATTTATAATTAAAAAACCAATTTGTAGTAAAAAAATAAACGGGTCTTTGGTCTCATCAAACCCATATAGCTTTTAAACCGGGTTATAACATCTAATTTATTTATGAAACAATTTATCATAAAACCATAAGTATATTATGAACTTTCATACAATAAAAAAAGATAAAAATTCAAAAAATAAATAAATATTAGGAACAAATAATATAAAACATATAAATATATATATATATATATATATATGGGTGAGTTAATGTACAATAATCGCTTAACGTACATTACGTACGCGAAATACGTTCCACTAAAACGTTTAAGCAAAAATCACAAAAACTTTAAACGTTCAAGGTTAAAAACACTAATACGTTCAACAAAATCACAAACTTTAAACGTTCAAAGGTTAAACCTTTAAACGTTCAGGTTTTAAGTTTATCAAAATTGATCGATTGAATATTCAAATTGATGATTAATTGGATCGATTTCAAGGTTAATTGATCAATTAGGTTCAACAATTTCAATTTCAATTGCTAAATTTTACAACTGACCTGTGAGCAACGATTGATGGTTGTGTCAGAGAAGATGGTGGTCACGACGGTAGACGATGGTCGCGACGGTGGACGGAATTGTTGAACGGGGATGGTGAAGGTGGACGGAATCGACGAAATCAACGGGAGAAGAGGTTGACGGAGGCCGGCTCGCGTATTTGTGATTTTAGGGTTATTGAAGATCGACGATTCATAGCATCGCGTACGTAATGTACGATAAAGGATTTTTGTATTCCATCCTTTACCTATATATATATATATGTTTAAGTTAATGTGAGAAATCATATTAGTGTGAGAAGTGTGATAAATAAATAAAACCAATCAGATTTTTTTTTCTTTTCTCATTTAATTAATTGTAGGAAAGATCATAATTTTTTTATATGGTAAGTATTAATGATTTTGAAGTTTCAAATGACCAAAACAGTTATTTGATATCCTATATGTTTGTTAACTTAAAAAAACATTAGGATCCAAATCATAATTCCGACAGTTGCTCATATAATTATATATTATATTAGTCAAAATAATATATATTCGTAACTAGTATGTTGTCAGGGTGTTTTCAATTTAAACTTTTGGTTTCTTTTTTCTTTTTTAATTTCCTTATATTCTTATTTTTCATCAAATTGTATGTATAAATTATATAGGTAGACTTATGTTTATTCATGTAGCTTGATTCCTTCGATTTACTTATCTATTGCTTTATCCTACGTATGTATTAATAACCCTACACATTATTTTGAGTCGTATTCATATGTAGGATCTGTTCACCAGACCAACATAATCTTTTTTTATAGCATTCATGTAACATCTTACACATTTAATATTTGAGTCGTATTCATGTGTAGGATTTGTTCACTAGACCAACATAATTTTTTTCATTAGTATTAAGGTAAAATCCATGTATAATTTGAGTTGTATTTATGTGTAGGATTTGTTCAACAGACCAACATAAATTTTTTAGTAGTATTCATGTACCATCCTACACATTTATTATTATTCCTACACACATAATAATAACTCTATATATAAATATTTTCAATGTGTAGACTTTTGTCAAACCGCGTAGGTTTAAATATCCATTCGAGTTCTTTATAATTCAAAACCTACACAAACACATCATATATACTTATAGTGAACGAAACAATAAAAATTATTCATACACAATGTCAAAATAATCGTACACTTAAATTAACAATAATTAATAACAAACAAAATAAAAAGAAATTTTGTATTTCGAAACATAGTATATTCATAATGTAAAATATAATAGTTTCTTTAAAATAATAACGCAAGTAACCTTATTGAAATTGGACACGTATTTGGAATGTGGCAGACCACAATTTTAGAAATGTATTAATATATGGACGTTTCCTTAATCTTCTAAATAATTAAATACTAATATACTCTTTTAACATTAAATTCATAAAAAATGGAGCATCAATATTACAAGATTGCCATCTTGAATGCAGGCCATAGATCAAACACAATCAAGGGTCAAGATTAACTTCTTACGCTTCTCGTACTAATTTCATTTCTTCACTGAACCATCCCCTATATATATATATATATATATATATATATATATATATATATGGGATGGTTCATGCGAGAAGTAAGTTATAGCGAGAAGTGCGAAAAGTCAATCTGGACCACTCATTTTATTTTCAATCTTGAATCATTAAAAATATATGAAAAGAGTATTAAAGTAATATAAATGTATTCTCTCTTCCATTAATATATATAATTAAATCAATGGAAGTTACACTTTTAACTAATATAATTAATCTAATCACAATAACTAAAAAGATTTAAAAATTCAAATCCATAAAACAATAAATTAATCTTCATCTTTTTATCATATCTCTTGAATTCACCCTACACAACTATAGTTTTTTCTTATACCTTTGCAAAATTTGCCTACATATCTTTAATTTTTTCGTGCACGTCTAAATTTGTTTCCTACACATTTTCAACTTCTTCATACGCATGTGTTTTGTCCTACACATCTTTAAATGTTTCATACGTATATATAATTTCTTCCTACACATCTTTAATTTTCTCATACGCATCTTAATTTTTTTCCTACACATCTTTAATTTTCTTATACACAACATATTTTTTTCCTACACGTCTACAATTTCGCAGTACACTTTTTTCTTTGGTTCTACACATCTTCAATTTTTCCTACGCATAGTTTGTTTCTTCCTACACATTTTCATTATTTTTCCCTACACATGTTTAATTTTCTCAGACACATCTTATATTTTTTTCCTACACATCATTTTTCTTTTCATACACATCTTATTTTTTTTCCTACACATCATTTTTCTTCTCAAACACATCTTATTTCTTTTCCTACACATTTTCAGTTTCTTCGTACACATTTTTTTCCGTCTTACACATATTCAATTTTTTTTTTTAAATGGCAATCGATGATGAAGATACTATTTTGCTTAAATGTAATAAATTAAAAACTTTTTATTGGTGAAAAAACAAGAAATTTAAATCTTACACTAACATATATTAAAATAAATAAACTGTAACTTACAAAATATAAATTTTTGAGCTTTTATTTAGGGATAGATAAAATAAATTAAATAATATATTATTTTTTCTACCTATAGTGCTACCCTTTTCTTATGTATTTTAATGTCTTTAAAGTTTTATTAATTACAATAAATACAAACCATTGATTAATAATCTAATGGTTGAGATCATTTCTCGCACTTCTCGTTATAAAATCACTTCTAAAATGAACCTAATCCTATATATATATATATATATATATATATATATGTTTAAGTTCAAGAGAGAAATGATATTATTGCAAGAAATGTGAAAAATAATATGAACCACTAGTTTTGTTTTAAGTTTTAAATGTTTAAAAATAAATAAAAAAATATGTAAATACAACAATAAATGTACTCTCTCTTTCTCTCTCTCTCCAATTAATACAACTAATATAACCATAATAAATATCTCTAATTAATATATCTAAATAATTTAACTATGATAATTAAAAATATAAAAACACTACTTTAGTTTTATTTTTTTATTTACACATTCTTCATTTTATTCAAGATAAATACAATTTATTCATATAATACAATTTTTATATTAGAAACATAATTTCCACTCAATATATTAGTATATATCAATGTATTTAAGTTCAATAAATATACAACCTACACAAAGCTATATAATCTACACTTGTTTTGAGCAATAAAAACGTACAACATACAAAAAGCATATAACTTACATATGTAATTCGACATCAACAATTATATAAACTATACAAAGATACACATACCCTACACATGCGTAGGTCATATGTTTTTCCTATGTAAGCTATATGTTTTCTTATTCTTAAAACAAGTGTAGGTTATGTGTTTTTATGTAGGTTGTATATTTTTTATTGACATTTAATGCAACCATGTGTAAGATAGTTTTTTGTATTATTCATCAAAATGTAACTACGCGTTGATGGATATTGATATGCTGAGTTTGAAGAAATTGGTTTTGAAAAGAAATTAATGTATGAATAAATTGTATTTGTGTAAGATAAAATTTTCATGTGTAGGTTATATGTTTTTTGTGTGTAGGTTATATGTTTTCGTGTGCGTGTGTATTTTATTGATGATGAATTTTGTGTTTAGGTTAAATGTTTTTCGTGTGTAGGTTACTGTCTTATTCTTAGTTTAACTCTAGATTAAACGTTTTTATGTAGGTTGTATGTTTTTTTATATCTAATGCAAACACCTGTAAAATTGTTTTTTGGTATTATTCATCATAATGTAATTATGTGTTGGTGTATATTAATATATTGAGTTGGAAGAAATTAGTTTTGGATAGAAAGAAATTTTAATGTATGAATAAATTATACTTGTGTAGGATAAAAATTCAAGAAACAAAAAGTAAGTTATAAAAATAAATGAGTTCTTAATATTTTCTTATTATAATAATTTAATTAGTTATATTAATTAAATAAATAAGTATTATAGTTTATTAGTTATATTAATTTAAAAAGAGAATAATTAATATTTTATTTATTTAGCTTTAAGCATTTAAAACTTAAAACAAAATTAGTGGTCCATATTCATTTACCACATTTCTTACAATAATATCATTTCTCTCTTGAACCATCCCCTATATATATATATATATATATTACCTTTATAATTGCTTATTTGTAGAATTTTGTCAAAAATATATAAGTGAGTTTATTTTAATTTATTTATAAAAATTTGGGTTATAATAATGATAAGTAAAGTTATTAAGTCGGGCTCGTTTAAAAAAGAATCCTAAACGGACCCATAACAAGTTTAAGCGAGTAGTTTGTTGTTGTTCGGACCCGAACTCAACTTTTTGATTAAGTTCGTGTCTAACATGATAAAAATATTATTTTTAGATTATGTGAAGAAAAACATTTTGTTTTAAATGTTTAAGTAAAAGATATAACTAAACCAAACCAAATAAGTGCAAAAACGAGTCCAGTTCGTTTTTGATGAACAACCACTTATGGCAAGTTGTGTTCAACAAAGTATTTTATTTTAAACAAACCAGTCATGTTGGAAAAAAAAACATATGACATGCCCGGATTAGATGACAAAAAGAAAGAAACAAAAAAGAAAACTTGAGTTCTTCATTGTTTGACTTTCAAAGTCGAACTTGAGAATAAAAACAATTATTCATAATAAACTTGGAAGATGGAGGATGGCAAGTGAAAACAAAAGAATGAGTGACTATTTATAGGAGAACAAAGTCAAGAAAGTTATAAAATAATTTAAATTTGGTCAAGCTAGTTAAACACTCGTAATACATTGAATTGGATTAATTAACGCAATGAATTGAGTTGGAATTTAATCAAAACATCAATTTGATCATCCAAACAAGTTGAAACGCTAAATTGATGTTCAAGGATGATTATTATCATCATAAGATGCTCGCATGAAATATAATTTAATTGAATTGGTCATGAATAGGTGTTATTGACTTGACTTGAACTAAAAAAAACACGTAACAGACTACGCACCGCGACAGACCGAGAAGACTGACCATCGTGACGCACACACTTTTGCTGAAACTTTGAAACATGACAATTTTTTACCCATGGACTTGATTTAAATGTAATAAATTGTAACCTACGGCCCCTCGCACCACCAATATTGTCCGAGTTGCACACGAAGAGCTCATGGATTTGTTTTTGGTTGCCCATGTGGAGAGTTCCCAGGAGGTCACCCATCCTGCTACTACTTCCAGTTGAGCGCGCTTAACTGTGAATCTCTTTTCTCGTCCACTACCATTAAGCCCAAAACGCGTTGGTGATTTAAGAGGCGGATGATTTACTTATAAACCAAGGATCACTCTTGTCCACGATCGATGTGGGATTTGCTTAGGATTTTACAAACACCCCCACCCCCTTTGGACTTATCTTCCTCGATGAGGTTTGCCCCACCATTTGATGTGGATTCACCTAAGGTGTACCTCGCGACACCCCCGGGGACTCATCCTCTTTGATGAGGTTTGCCCCACCATCCTGAACGGAACAAGAGTGGCTTTGATACCACTTCTAACATCCGGCCCCTCACACCACCAATATTGTTTGTTTTGCTCACGAAGAACTCACGGATTTGTTTTTGGTTTCCCATGTGGAGACTTCTTCGGATGTCACTATCATGCTACTACTTTCAGTTGAGCACGCTTAACTGTGGAGCTCTCTTCTCGTTCACTACCATTAATCACAAAACGCGTTAGGGATTTAAGAGGCGGTGGATTTACATATAAATCAAGGATCACTCTTGCCCATGCCCGATGTAGGATTTGTCTAGGATGTTACATAAATGTATAAAATACATGTAACAAAACTTGAGATTAATTAATTACATTGTAAAAAAATATATAAACAAATCAGAAAATTTAAACGGGCCGGATTTTCAGATTTAAAAATTAACGAATGTTACAAATTCTACACCTCTAATACAACTTGATTACGAAATTGTTAACAAATGAGCTTTTTAATGAAAAAAAGACTCACTAAGAAAAAATGGGCATTTTTAGCCCTTTAATATACGAGCACCACCAATAAAAAAAAATTCTTAAGGTGTGTTTTTGTATGTCACATGGTATATAGTCCAAGAAAATAATTTATTTCCCATCTTTTCTTTTTTCTCTCTCCTCTCTCCCTCTCTCCCTCTCATAAACTAATACTTACATATTCTTCCATAAGAATTTATTTAGGGCAATTTTAACCACACCGCCGGTTTGGTTAGAAAACCGCACAAGACGCGACGGTAAGGAGTAAACGCGGCGGTGTGCGGCGGTGTGGTCAATCAATCAAATCAACTATCATCTCACCATTTCAAATCAACATATTATTATGATTAATATTAATATTACTAATATTAACCTAAGTTGATAATTATAAGAATTTGATTTATATATAAATTTGTTTTAATTATATGATTATGATTATTATGATAAAAAATGATATATATTTAAATAAATATAAAATAAGTGATTTTAGTCTATAATATTAGGTGTTTGCTATTTGTTTAAAAAAAATATTAAATGAAATATACATCTTCATTTTACTTTGATTTTTGGTGTTTTGGAATCAAAGCTCTCGTCGTTTTCTTTTTTGTTTATGTAGTTAAACTAATATTATGATCATGTTTATGTTACTACTTGGTTGGATTTACCTTTCAATATTAGAAAGCATAAAAAACATAAAACCATGTGATACAAAATATAAAAGTTCATAACAAGTTCCCGTTCATACAAAATTTGAACTTGTTATAAAAGTTCATAATAAGTTCATAAAAACTTCATAACATACAAAATATTAAAGTTTGATAGAATATTAAAAAGTAGTGTAAACCAATATTTACACTACCGTGTCCCCGTCTTCGTCCCCGTCGGTTGAGGCGCCGGCGCCGGCCCTTGATGTGCTAGCCTCGTGATCAAAGCGTGGGGGAGGTAATGTGTAATCCTCACCGCGCTGTTGGCTGGCCTCCCTCTCCATCATCCAATCCATTTGACGTTGCATCCGTAGCACCGCGGCCTCGACTCTCCGTAAGCGTGCATCCGTGGCATGGTCTAAACGCATGGCGCGATAGGTGCGCGGTGCGTGCTGTGGCACCCGTGGCTAACATTAAAATGAGAATTAAACGTTAATATTTAGACGTAAACAAATAAATGTAAACGAGTGATAAAAGTAACCTGAACCTGCTCAGTTCCATCTGCCGCCTCATCCTCCCCCTCCCCTCTGTCCTCGTCCCCCGGTTGCTCTTCGTGGTTGTCGTCGACGTGCACCTCCGGGGCAATCAATGGCGGAGGCTCGACTAATGGCACTGGTATGTACGGTGGAATACCGAAGTCCATGACGAGACGGTCTCTTCTTGTCCCGTCGGGGTCCCTAAACTTGAGAAAAATACGCATGCCCTGGGCGCTAGCACGGGTGAGCTCGCGAGGGGATACTGTCGGGATCGTAAGGGTAGGTAGCTGTGTTTCAAGTCCCAAATAATGCGCGATGCGCGTCACGTAGGGGCCACCGAGCAACGATCCTCTTCCCTGCCTGTGCGGGTATGTGGCGATGTAGTAGGCGAAGCCATGGGCGAGGTTGCAATCGACCTTCGTCAACAGGCACCGCAGAAAGAACAAGTCTGAGAGTTTGCAGTGGTCAGCACCTTGATGTCGACCTTGTACTAACGAGGCTATCAGCCTGTGTAGGTATCTGCACAACGAAATATAATATAAGGTATATATAATATAATGTAACGTAATATATTATAATGTAACGTAATGTAAAGTAACATAGGTTCACGTACCTGTACAACGGGTCAATGATGCAGGAGGCTTTTGTTTGGCTACCTTTAGGGAAAGGCTTACTCGCAATCGCGCGCCACCAAACGCGCAGATAATTGTCCGCGGCCCTGCGGACGCTCGCGGTATAGATCGGCTGCCGGACCTCCTCCTCGGTGTAAAAGCCGATCGCCAAGGCGAACTCCTCCAATGAAAAGTACCGGTCGACCCCAAACATCTTGAACGAAACCTCCCACGCCCGACCCTCTGGGTTCTGATCTCTCATCGGCACCTCTGGCCTCCCCGCCTCCCGTGGCCTGAAATAAAATAAACAATTTGTTTTGAATATATTAAATTAATGTGTAGGCGGTAAACAAAGTTAAAGTAAAAAGAAAAACACCTGAGACGGAATGTTGAATAAACCTCTAGCGTAAGCTCCTGGCATGCAGGGTAGTTCATCGTAAACATCCTCATCCACGGCGTGTCTTTGCCGACAAACTCTAACATCCTTTTGTCCTTGCCAACTGACTCCATAAAACTGAGGCTTAAAATGTTATTCGGCATAGGGTTCATCAATCAGAGCTGGATGTACAGGTCGTGTTCGAGTGTCCCGAGAACAAACTGGGTGTGTGGGTAATTCACCAACACATCATCCCCTTCAATAGGTTTTGGCGGCTGTTCTCTCTGCCGTCTCCGTCTTGGCCGCTGCTCAGCCTCCTCCTCCTCATCCTGCTGGTAGATGATGTCTTCCTCTACGATGTCCATCTGTTTATCATATATATATTAAAAGCCACATTTTAGTTTTCTCAATAAACACAACTGTAGATGGATATTTGAAACAAATAAGATTTTTGTTTCAAATTTTCAAGCCGACGGTATAAAACCGTACCGGATGAAAGATTTAATCGTATATATTAACTGTTAATATTTCATAATATATTGTATTTCTTTAAGTTTATTAAAAAAAGGTGCATTGTATAAACCCCAAACCATGAAACCAAACCGAAACCAAACCGTTAATAATGGTTCGGTTTGGTTCGGTTTTAAATCTCAACTGTTCGATTATTAGTTTTGGTTAATGCCAAACCGTTTGGCTTCGGTTTGACCCGAAAACTGTCAAAACCGGGTCTTGAACACCCCGAGTTGAGTCGTCTAACAAGGTCAACACAGTCATGATTATCAAACCTATATAACCTGATTACCAAACCGTTAAATAACCCGCTCAAGTAAACCTATATAACTTGATTATCAAACCCTAACCCGATTAAATACTCTAATATATACGAGAGTAAACCCATACAAACTTCAACATAATCATTTAACAAACTTCAACATAATCATTATTACTAATTGTAATTTAGTAAGAAAAAAATTAATAATTGAACCAAAACATTAAAACATACCTTGTTGGTGAAGACTGGAGTGAAGGAGAGATGGATAATAGGGATGGAAAGGAAGGCTACTGACGGTGTGGCTGAAAGAGAGACGGTCGGCGGTGGTGGGGGGTTAGGGTTTGACCTACAGTTGTGGTGGGGAAGGGAAGTTGTGTGATGTTTTTGTTTGTTATTGCTGGGTAAAAATAAATAACCTAACTTGCTTGGTAAAAAAAAAGGAAAAAACTGGAAATAAAAAAATAAAGCGCTGCAGATAAGAGTCGAACCCGGGTTGACAGCAGTGTCGGCTGGATTAAAAGGAGGAGTATTACCAGCAAACCAGTATTCCCGATTGTATATGGGTTCACTCTCAAAATTTATATCGGTTCACTGTCACATATATGAAACAAATTTTGAGATGAACTTCCTTTGTATATTAATTATAGAAACAGATTGCTTATGCACGTCGCCTTATGGCCTGCTGGTTAACACTTGATGCTTTGTGGGTAGAGGTCGCGGGTTCGACCCCTGTACACCACGTTTTTGTTGGAAAGTTATGTTTTTATTTCTTTTAAGCCACAATTAATCATATTAATAATAATGACTAAATATGAATTATTTCACTAAAACCCGACTTTGTAAATACCGTTAACCTGACTAAATATAAACAATAATGACTAAATATGAATTATTTCACTAACACCCGACTATGTAAATACCGTTTAACCCGACTAAATATGAATAATGAGTAAATATAATTATATTAACCATAATAAATCCCATCCGGTCCGATTGCAGGCATAGTGAACTCCATTCAACCCCGGAGAGGGGAACACCGCTCACTGACCACCTCAAACTGTCTACTACTTAACGAGGGTGTACCGTGGCTCTTAATGAATTCGGTGCCACCTTTAAAATACAACCATGTAGTGATCTCACATGGAATGCTACCATCGTTTGTAACATCATCATCATCATCATCATCATCATCATAACATCGTCATCATCATAACATCATCATCATCATCATATCATCATCATCATGATATCATTATCATATTTGCATCATATCATCATCATCATCATAACATCATCATCATCATCATATCATCATTAACATGATATCATTATCATATTTTCATCATATCATATTTTCATCATATCATCATCATCATCATCATAACATCATCATCATCATCATCATCATAACATCATCATCATCATCATCATCATATCATCATCATCATGATATCATTATCATATTTTCATCATATCATATTTTCATCATATCATCATCATCATCATAACATCATCATATTTTCATCATATCATCATCATCATGATATCATTATCATATTTTCATCATATCATCATCATCATAACATCATCATCATGATATCATTATCATATTTTCATCATATCCTCATCATCATCATCATCATCATCATCATCATCATGATATCATTATCATATTTGCATCATA
Organism: Bidens hawaiensis; assembly: GCF_021521415.1. Classification (NCBI taxonomy): domain Eukaryota; kingdom Viridiplantae; phylum Streptophyta; class Magnoliopsida; order Asterales; family Asteraceae; genus Bidens; species Bidens hawaiensis. The sequence goes on from NW_027494956.1 coordinate 92,703, forward strand.
TCATCATCATCATAACATCATCATCATCATCATCATATCATCATATTATTATTATTATTATTATCATATTTTCATCATATCATCATCATCATCATGATATCATTATCATATTTTCATCATATCATCATCATCATCATATCATCATCATAACATCATCATCATCATGATATCATTATCATATTTTCATCATATTATCATCATCATCATAACATCATCATCATCATAACATCATCATCAAGATATCATTATCATATTTTCATCATATCATCATCATCATCATAACATCATCGTCATCATCATATCATTATCATCATGATATCATTATCATATTTGCATCATATCATCATCATCATCATAACATCATCATCATCACCATAACATCATCATCATCATCATAACATCATCATCATCATATCATCATCATCATGATATCATTATCATATTTTCATCATATCATCATCATCATAACATCATCATCATCATATCATCCACCACAATTGAGAATGACCGACATTATTTATGCAACCTTTGTCATCATATCATCTACCACAATTATTATTATAATTTGTTAGACTAATTTCATTCACATACAAATTAGTCCAACAAACCCAATTTTTATTATAAAACTAATATCTCTATTTTCCACCAATTTAAAAATAAGTTTTAAATATTTTTATTAATAATTGTTCTGTATATTTTAAAAAAAGTGTTTATAATAGGTTAGAATAATTTCTTTAATTAAAAATAAACAATATATATTTAATATAAAAATCATTTAAAAAAACATTTATATTCCTTAGAACAAATAAACGAACAATTTCATTATCAACATCATCATCCTAGCCGCGGTAAACGCTTACCGTGGCGGTTAACACGCTCCTCTTGCAGTGGTTGAAGTCTTTTACAGCTTTTTGGGATTTCGAGTAACCTTCATAAAGCACCGTTAAGGTCGAACCGCGGCGTGTAGAAGACCACAGAAACCACTATATAAACACCCGATATCTATAGGCTCCATACAACAAAAAATTGTTAATCCCCCACCCACCCATACGTAACCGTAATACTTTGGAAAATAATACAATGGAGCCCGAAAATAGCATCTACACAGCCATGAAAATTTCGGTTTGAAATAAACAAGAAAGTTGTGGCTGTGTGAATGCTATTTTGGGGTCCATTATTATTAGTATAGAAAACGGTCTCATCGATCTACGATTTAAGTCCGCTCATCAATATAATACCCTGGAAACTAATAACGATGGAGCCCGAAAATAGCATCTACACAGCCACGATAAATTCGGTCTGAAATTAAGAAGATAATTGTGGTTGTGTGAATGCTATTTTGGAGTCCATTATTATTAATATAGAATACAGACTCTTCGGTCAGTTTAACGTGGTTGGTCGAGCGGATATTGGTGGCTGTCTAGATGTTATTTTGTAGTCATTATTAAAATCAATATAAAACGAGGGGGATGAACGTGTCTAGAGGCCCCCCTTCATGAATCCCAACAGTCCAGAAAATCCCAAAAGGTTTAAGGGATTTTTGAATTCGGTCAGCTAGGAGTAATGACTGGTGTGCGTCATTACTATTAATCGTGAACAAAAGGTTGCAGGCGGATTTTGACAATTGAAGCAATTGTCGTAAATGCTCTTGTTGTATAGATGCTATTTTAAAAATCTTAGGACTAGTTTGTAATTAGTCGCTCGTTCGTTTTAATGTAATCGTAACTTGGGTAAGACTATTATTATATTTCACATTTTGAAGATTACATTATCATTGTATATTACGTAAAAGACGAAACGTTTGAAACAAGGTCATATTCATTGTTTGTAATATTAGTATACTTTGTATATAATTATTTTATATCGGAAATGAGAAGATATTATTGTAACAACTTGAAAATTCCAATTAAGATTGTATCCGTAACCCGACCCATTTTGATTTTCTTAGAGAATTTAATCAATGAAAAACCGCGTTTATCGAGTAAATTAACTATTTATTTAATTAATTATATAAAACAAATTTATAAACTTTTAAATCTTGGCATTTTTGACCAAAACATAAACTACTACCCGAATTTACTTCCATCTCTATATTCAATGGACCAAACTGCTATATTATGCCTTTTGATCCATAAACCCTTACCCGTTTACCCGTATCCATTTGACAACCCGCGACCTGTTTTGATATCTTGGACCTTAATTCTCGCCTCAGTTTTGGAATCAAATCATTCATCATAACATACATTCCTAATTCGGCCATACCGACAATCGAATTTTGCAAACCATAATCAATATTATGCTTATTGCGTATATGAGTAACCCTAAACTTAATTGAACGAACATAGATTGAACTAACATAGATTGAACGATTTTAATATCTTCTGGTCTCAGTTTATGGTAATTGATTCATTCCTTCTGGTCGCTCTAACCTATCCTACAATAACCCTAAACTTAATTGAACGAACATAGATTGGATTGAAAGATTTTTATGGTTAGGGTTTAAGAGCAATTAAGTGATAATCGACTTCTGGGTTTTTTATTTCTTTTTCATTGTTATAATCTTTTTAATAATGAAATAAATATCTCATAACAAAAATTAAATATAAATGATATTTTCATCCAACCAACATCCATAAGTTATGTTTTCTTGTCTATAAATCTCATTAGAATTTTTCGTTTATGTGTGTGTCTATATATATATATATACACATGTAATATAATTATATGTTAATAATAAACTTTGCTTTATTAAAAAATGACACTTCTAATTCATGTATATTCATCGTGAACATTTTTATAAAATATGCTTATATTAATTATATATATATATATATATATCGTATGATATAACGTTTGTCTTAAATTAATTAATACAAGTTGTATTTCTTTTTTGTTTTTTTTATTTTTTTTATATCAAGTCCATGATTTCAAATAAAAGGATCCAATTACAAACCGATACTATTGAAAATATGTTAGAACTGTTTGGTTTCTTGTGATAGGGGGTTCGGGGTTTTATACACAATTTTCCACGTGACCTATATACACAATGTTAATAATTATATGTTAAAATAAATATAAAACGAGGGGATGAAATAGAATTACAAAATAACACATACACGACAACTATATGGCACAATGATATCATCTTATCAAATAGAATTATGTCATAACATTGCAATCCGTACGTCGTTGCGTGTTTTATAAAAGAAATCACCCAACAATATCCCACTTGTAAGATGGTAGAATTCCATGTGAGATCACTTCATGCTTGTATTTTTGAGGTGACACCGAATTCATTAAAAGCATCGGTCCATCTTTGTGAAGTAGTAGGTAGTTTGAGCTGGTCCGTGCGTGGTTTTCCCCGCTCCAAGGTAGAATGGAGTTTAATGTGCCTGTAATCGGCACTGATGGGATATATGAAGGTGGACTAATTAAGAGTTTCACCTTACCACGGCTACCCCTACAACTACATGTCACCACAAAATAGCGTCTACACAACCACTTTATGGTTTTAAGCATATTGGCTTGAATAATTTAAACAGGGTCGATGATTTTTGAATAAATTGTAGGTCGAGAAGGAAATATCGTTGGTAAGAAACATTTTTTAGGGGGATATGGTAGACTAAAGTGTTTGTGTAAATGGTTGATGGTAGTAGTTTTTATAGCCAAAAGTTAGTCGGCGCGTTAAGGTCTTTAAGGGACGGTAAGTGTTATCGATGATATCGTTATACGTCGCGGTTGTGACTTAACGCAGAGGTTAACACCGACATTATTTTTGCATGCTTTGCAGACACTTTATAAGTTGCTTCAGTTGTCATAGTTGTTACAGGCTTTTCAGGCTTGTCAGGCCATATACGCCGCGGTAATGCCTCAACGTAGCAGTAAGACCGACTTTAATTTTTTGCATGCTTTGCAGAGAGGTTGAATACACTTCCGACACTTTGTAGATTTCCATGTTACCCATATACGCCGAGGTGAGATCTTAACGCAGAGGTAAAGGCCGATAGAAACCATCTATAAAGCATTTAATAAACTACAAGCTAGGTGCAAAACTAGTCAATCCCATACATCACCACACCCATACAACACGATTTAATTCCTTATCCTAGACATAATACCATGCCAAAAATAATACAGAATATGGTTTCGTTGCTCAATATAGCTCCGTTGGTCCAGCGGATATTGGTGGCTGTGTAGATGTTATTTTGGAGCCTTTCTTCACGACAACCATCATCGTCTTCACTGTCATCAACTCTCAGTTATAAAGGTACAGGACCTTATGAACACTCTTAATTTACAACACAATACAAATATTACATTCAAATAATAGCATTTACACAACATAATATTACATTTATAGATGTTGTTGACATATACGAAAATGTTCTTTTAAAGGAATTCACTCATCTTTATGGCGCTTCTCGGGTGGTTCTTTTAGATGTTCATTGGAACCCGTCTGTAGAAATGCCCAAACTCTTCCCTCCATCATTTAATGGCGGTCACAGTGCCTGTAAACGGCGCTGTTGAGATTTATGACGAGGGAAACCTAACATTCCGATCAGGCAACGACAACCCCACCCCTGCATGTCACTCCAAAATAACATCTACACAACCAACAATAAGTTTTAATAGTAACCGACCCCATGAAACAATGTGAAAGGCATTGAAAACATAAATGAGGGTGTGGTTGAACGAATGGTAATTCGGAGAGGCTTTTGTAGACAAAATTTGGAGGTTGTATACGTCACGTTAGGTACGAAACCCGACGGTTTAGGACGACAGGTGACTACATGTTGGCAGATTTTATATATACTTTGTTATCTTAATACGCCGCTTTGAGGACTATACGCGCCTTTATTTCAAAAAAATTCATTATAAATTAAGCCCGAAACCTCACTATGCCTCTATCCATCCAACACATAGATAATTATTATGATGACCCCAACTCTAATTTCAATGATTAAGAGGAAAATAAGTGTCAACAGAAAGAGAGAACGTTGGCCGAGTAGATGTTATTTTGGTCTAGTTATTCTTCTTTGGGATAGAAGCTGTCATTAAGATTAACAGTGGGGTGTTGGCATTAAGTTGTTGGAAGAACAACAAGAAAAGAAGAAAAGAGAGAGTGCATTGCCACGACCCTGTAAATGACGTGCCATTAGATTATCAAGGAAAGAAAGTGGCGGGACAAGGCTGCGTAGATGCTATTTTAAACTACAATATGTTTTAATATCTTGTTTTACTAGTTTTTTCTATTGTAATCGTTTGTAAATTTTAAGCAACGATTATGATGTTTTTTTCATGCCGTTATGATATATAAATTTTTAACAATAGTATTTTCTAATGTAATCATTTAGAAATTTAAAACAAATGTTTTTGCTGAGCCCGTTCTATTCAATATTAGAGTAAGCGTTAAACTCCGCGTTAATAGCTTACCGCTGCCGGTAACACGCTCCTGCTGCAGCCTTTTCAGACTTTGTCGATATCGAGTTACCCTCATACTTCACGTTAAGGCCTTAACGTGGCGGATTAGGGACTCAGAGACCAATTATATAACAACCAATAATCTATGGCTCAATACCACAATAAATTGTTAGTCCTCAACACCACTCCACCCATTCAACAATATATTACCCTGCAAAATAATAACAATGTAGCCCGAAAATAGCTTCTACGCAGCCACAGAAATTTCGGCGTGAAATAAACGATAAAATTGTGGATGTGTGGATGCTATTTTGGAGTACATTATCATTAATATAAAATACGGTCTCGTCGGTCAACTTTACGCCGGGTGTCCAGCAGATATCGGTAGCTGTGTAGATGCTATTTTGGAGTCTTTATTAATATTAATATAAAACTAGGGGATGAAGATGCCTAGATGGCCCCCTTTATAATTCACAAAATTGCCTCAAAAACCCAAAAAGGAAATCAAATGAGGGTATCTAACATCCAAGGTCAGTTATGAGTCAAGACTGGTGTCTGATATTACCATTACCTGTTGACAAGAAATTTGCAGGCGGATTTCGAAATTTAAGCAATTGTTGTTTGTCTCCTTCATGTGTAGATGCTATTTTGTTACAGCAATGTATATCTCAATGTTTAGTTTGTTTGAAAACTAGTTTGCACCACCTACCCGTTTGCTTCAATTTCATTGTTTTTTTAATTTTTTTATTCACATAGTGAAACAAACTACTCAAAGTTTGCTAATGGGAGTATTCTTTAGATTACAGCATCGTTATATATTACGTAAAAGTGGCATCTTCAAACGAGGTCATGTTTATCGGCATTTATTATTGGAATACAATGTATATATATATCGCATTAACAATGAACGATATCGATAAAAATACGGTTAAAAATACCCAACAAATATCATATTCGAAATAATATGTTGTCATACATATTTTTAAAGACAGAACTCGACAACCTATATCGTCTCCACTGTCATCAAATCTGAACTACCACTTTAGAAAAATATCTTTCTTTGAAACTTTTTATAGGGGTCAAAAATTTTATTATTATTTCACCCCGCGTTTATCTCTAAACAGGACGGTTAAGACCTACATTATTTTCCACGTGCAAACACAGGGTTTCTCTTCAAAGTGAATAGCTGAGTTACAGGCTTTTCAGAGTTTGTAGATTTGCCCCTTACCTAAAAACGGGACGTGAAGTTCTTAATGCACCGGTTACAGATATTTAGGCAATCAATATACGCAAAGGTAAGAGCTTTACGCAGAGGTAAAGGCCGACAATATTGCATGCAAAGGCTTTTACAGGCTTATCACAGTTTCTAGAGATCAACGTTACCATTATACGGTCCTTGAAGATATTACCGTGGCGGTTAACAATTTAAAACCCAAGTTAGGATTGGCAATGGGTCGGGTTTTGGTATTCCCAAACCCATACCCGGTTATGAAAGTCTATCCCAAACCAACCCAACTAATCGGGTATATGTTACCAGGTACTCAAATTTTCATACTCATTCACAAACCAACCCAACTAATTATTTTTTATTATACCTATATATAATATGATTAGTTTTTATCTCATATAAGAAATATAAAACAAAACTGTATACTCAAGTTTTTTAGAAATGTTAAATATTATAAATTATAGACAAAATATCAATTTATAGGTGAAATATAAAAAATTATTGCCAAACAATAATTTTTGATTTTTATATAAGTACATGTGCCAACCAAACTACTAAAAAGTTCACGAACGAGAATGGTCGACTATCCACTATCACAACCCAAACCAACCCAACAATTTATTAAAAAAACTTATTTATCTCTCTTCAACCTATACAACCCAACCCAATCTAATATTTCACTCACTATCACAACCCAATCCAAACCAATATTTTATTAAAAAAAAATATGCTTCATTTTTTTATCAAATTTATATTAAAATGTTAAATATTTTTTGTAAATAAACCATGTTGTTACATTTTTTTTTGAAAAGGTTAAAAGTTGTAATTTTCATGGAAAAACCAAGTTGATATAAAAGTTTGGTTGCAAACTTGGGTTGCTAGAACAACCTAGGTTGCAACCGGTTGGGGACAAAAAAGAATTTTCAATTATATAATTAAAATATTTTTTTGTCATTATATACCACCTTGCAACCGGTTGTGATAAATGATCACCATAGTGGATAGTTATAAATGACCTCTGTAGCAACAACATCCATCCTTATTTTCATCAACGCAATAGATTCAACTTAGAGATGATTACACAATGACATTCATCACGTGGATTAAAAGACAAAAAATCATTATTAATTATAAATTATAAATTCCTTTTTTTCTCACGGCCACTTCGTTTCACTATACCCTGTTTGCAAACGGTTAATGATTATTTTCATATAAATACGATACATAGAAAATAATACAAACATTACAACACATTTAATCATGCAGAATTTAAGTAACACATTACAGTACATAAAGCATCACAAACCAAGTACAATACTACTTCCAATGACAATCATCGTTTGACCGTTCAGAATCCCACACCGGATCATTTTCATATGGATCATGATAGTAATCTTCCTCCGGCTCACCGGTGTAGTCGAAAGCTGCTTTCAAAACCTCAGGGTCATAATCATCACCTGGATCTATTTCATGCTCCTCACTTGGTCTAAATAATTCATCCGCTTGCACCAAATAAGCAATCAACTCATCTTCTCCCAATTGACATTCTTTCTCTTCCATTTGACTTGCTTCATTGTCAAACTGAACTATATTCACAACATTCTCAACATTCTCAATTTGATCCTTATCATTTTCATCATGGCTGCAACATGACTGATAATGTGGAAAGTAAATAGATGAAACATGAAACTCTAAACATTAAACAACAACAACAAAGATTACAATATCCCATACTACAAATACGATGTTATCAGCTAGTCAATAAACACAAACATAAACAAAGAACAAAAACTAACTAATAGCTAGCAACATTTTCAACCTTGTTACTTCTTTGGTTTTCATTCTTGCAAACTCGTCTTTCTTGTTCATCATATTCACCATTGCTTGAATTACCTTTTCACAACTAGGGCATGTGGGATCATCGGCCCATTTTAGCCATCCACAACTCCTCTTCTATAATGGACTTAATATATCAACAAACAAAAACCCCTAATTCGATTAACAGACTAAGAACACTAACACCTAAATTTGACCTAAGCCAAATTAAAGGAATCAGCGTAGATTAACAGACATAAACCCTACTTCGTTAGTAATTAAAGACTTACACAGCACAGGAATCGACGACCGGGGTTTGCATCGGTCCTGGATATCCGGTAACATGTGGCGGCTCCACATGGGCATCTCACACAAAGGTCATCTGCACGGGAAGGCTTCGAAGATGACCCAGAGGACTGTTGACTAGACTTGGATTGAGACACCCCTCAAACAGTCGCCGGAAGATGGAATAATACGGGGAAGAGGGGAATCGGTCGGCTGAACAAGAAATATAGACTGAAAGAGGGGGAAACAATATTTGACAGGTTAAAAATAGTGGAACACTAACGCCACATCAAGGACTATACGTAGGGTTATTGGTACTGCACCGACATGACAGGTCGGAAAATAATGGGATAAAACCGTCACGTATACCTCTTAACGTGGCAGATAGAGATTTTTTTTTCCAGTTTACAAAGCCAATACATTTAAAGCATCTGAACAACCTCTCCCCCCACCCCCACCTCATAAACCATATATCACCAAAAACAAAATCGTATGACACCTCTCTCCCAAACTCATTCAACAAGTTTTACCGAAACAAATACGAAACGTTTTCAAATAAACTAGGTGTGAATGTTACAAGAAAATGGGTGCGAAGACTACTAATGGTGGACGTGTGGATGCTATTTTGGACAACCGTGTCATCGTGTTCGATTGTTCTTCATATTTAATGAAATTCGATTAGTACATAAAATTAAATATTTTTATGTTAACTTAATCGCACAGTGCGTATAATATGTGGCTGTGATACATCGATTTAAATATTCAATCAAGCGGTTAAATCAACTGTATCACATTCGACTCGCCAACTTGACATGATTCTAAGGTAGTCGTTTATACGATTTTCATACAAGGCCCTCCAGCCGTAAGCCTCTTCTTTTGCAAATCTCGCCCAAGTAGTAACCGGCAAAGGCACCGGGAAATCTCCTTCAGGTTGTATATATAGCCAATGAGTATCTGTAACATTAGCAATGGCCAGTACCGGATGACCACGAAACAGATCTGGTCCCTCTCTCATTGGGAAAAAGGTCTGGCTGCTATGCGGCTCCATGAGAATCAGAACGCAATTAAATGCTTGAGCAACGACGTATCCATGGGCGGGTAACTGAAACTAACGGTTGCGGGGCGCATCTTGAACCATTTCTAAAAAATATAACCGGCTACGGGTCGTCTCAAAAAACTCCGGGTGCTCCGTATTTAATCTTTCCCTCCACCAATCTGGGTTCCTATCCATCTCATTCTTCATGGCAACCCTAACCTCCCTTTAACAATTTTGACCCATTCCTAAACCCTCCGCAATTGCCCGAAAATCGCAGTTACCGTCAGGCTTTACGTCTATGATCCTTGAGATGTAAGGGTAACTCCAGCTTGGAACAAGGCCCTTATACCGATTTACCGCTGCAACATCTTCCGGATAAACAACTAAAGGAAAACCTATGGCAGCTCCAGTCTCCTTTTTCTTAGATGACCGTTTTGAAGGTTTAGGAGGGGGCATCTTAAGCTGTGAATGGGGTTGTGACCGCTAACGCTCCAAGGATGAGGGGGTTTGGTTAGTGTTCTGTGAGGACGAAGTGGGGTACGAGAAAGGGATATACGAGCTGTGCCTGGCTGCCTCGACCTTTTTTGTTTGCTGGTTTAGGTTTGGGCGCCCGCGAGAGTCCTCCCGTTTCTCTGGCTCTTTTTTATTTGAGTTGCCGGGAAGAACAGACCAAATCTTCGATAAAAGACTTCTTTTCTGTTTTCGATCTTTACGTATCAAAACCGTCTGTTTAAGCTCTTCCATTTCTGCCTCGAAGTCTTCTTCTTCTACTTGCGGGACCACTGGATCGAAGTCAAGCTTCCTCCAGAACGGGTCTATCGATTTTAGTGGAATAGGTACCAATGTATCAAGGTGACGCTCCACCTCACAAGCACACCCAACCCCATAGACGTTCGCAACTGGTGTCGGCACGTATGTCCAGACTCGATCATCTTGTCAAGCTTTCTTTACTCCTTTTCTAGTAGTGTAAGAGCCTTGATCGGCACTTTATAATGTAAAAAACCTGAAGGTTATGGTCTCTCTTCAACGTAATCCGAGATTTTTCAAATGTTGCTCCGATTTCAATCTTCGGGGCTTCTATAAGCTCAAGGGTATAAGCCGCAAGTGCGTGGAGGGTGTTGTTGGCCCCGTTAAGGTGCCTTTTCAAGTTCGTGTGCTGACTCTCGACTCGGTTTGTTGTACTCTCGCCGAAGTTTAACCGATCGGCCATCCAGCAAGATACAAACTTTTCCTTGTCTCGTGAGAGCCAGCTATCATGGATATACTCCCATACATTTGAAAACGAAACAAAACTAAACTTATCAAATGTACTACTAGATTAACACTTATTGTATATTAATAATCGAACGACATATTTTCTTTCCCAATTTTGAATAACATTCCTTGCAACTTTAAGCAGTTATATTCGTATTCATCGAACGTGGGAGACTCACACAAGACCGTCCATAATAGAGCGAAATATTCTCTTGCCTCGCTGTCATAGATACCCTTCCACTTTTTCTTTATATTCTCACGTATGTGCCACCGGCACAGGTTTCTGGTAGCATTCGGGAATACTTGTTTACAAGAATTCATCAGGCCGAGTCTCAGTCTGTGACTATGACGCGCGGCTCAATAGAATCCTCGAGCATACCTTTCAGGTGCTCGAGGGCCCATGTGAAATCCGTCTGGCGTTCCCTAAGTAGCACCGCGTGCGCGATACAGAACGACGTCGACGTCACGCCAATAAACTGAACAAACGGCCACTTGTACATATTTGTGTTGTAAGTGGTGTCAATCAGAAGCAAATGGGGGAACGCACGCCACATTTTATGCGACCTGTCATGACAAAAGAATACTTCCTCTACGCAGTTTGTGGCAGGGTTCTCCCGTGTGTGATAAACGAACCCGTTATTAATCAGGAAGCTTTCAAATACCTGCAATCGGTTTTATTTGACGTTAATATATTTTTTTGAACATCCATTGCAACTAATCAAATTCAAAAACGTGAACCTGCATTGGGGTATCTCCAACTGTATTTTCTCTTCTCCAGCTCTCTATAAGATTGTGTATGTCCTTATCAATAACGCAGGCTTCGGGAAACTGTCTTCGTAACAGTGGACCTATTTTTGATGTCTTCAAGCCATCCGCGTGTAACCTCGCAACCATATCAACCATCTCGTCGGTCATTCTCCTTAGATACGCGTGACCCTCCTTAAAGACGAACGGGTCGTGGTTGTGCGTCTCGTTTACGACCTCAAGCTTCCAAAAATTACTAACACGGTTGTGCCATCCTTTTAGATTAAACGGACAGCCCTTCTTTATACTACCTGTACGCCTGATTGTGGCGGTGAGTTTTGGTTCGCCGCCGCGATTGCATCCAAGATCCACTGCTCTTGGCCTAGACCGTTGGACAACAACAACACACCCATGCTCCCGACCTCTTTTCTTCGCCCACTCCTCCAGCTCCTCACGGGAAGAAAATAACTGAAACAGTATAACGTCAAATTTAAAACAAGTTCAAGCCAACTACTAATTACAAAATATTTTTATTAAACAAAACAAATTGGCTCGTACGATATCCGTTTTATATGACACCCTAGCCTCGCGAATGTAATTATCACCAACGTCGTCAGAATTATGTCTGCCGTAATCTTCATCAACATTCTCTTGGGGGGTTTCAAGAATATGGTCTGGTTCTGGTTGTGACCGATACGCATCACCTACTGGTAATGGAGACGAACGTTGACTACATGAATACGGCTCCTCGGTATTAAAATGGTACGAAGGCTGGGCAACGTAATGCGGGTCTCCTGATAAATGGTATGACGGCTGACCGTAATCATGTTCAGGATGTGACAAGTACGAACTGCTGCTAGGCGCCAAATACCAATCCGGTTGATCGTGCACAAAATATTCCTAACAAAATATATTGTTAACAAATCTAATTTAAGAAATTAATGACGACGGGTAACCCAAATAAACATTTGACGATACCTGGTTCAAATTTGGTAACGCCCCCCCCCCCCCCCCCGTCATAATCTACAAACTCCGGCGGCCCAAGATTCAAATCCGAATACTTGCCTCGTCGTTTGTCCTCGGCGGGGCTCGGAAAATAACCGTCAAACATCCAAGACATTTTCTTGAGTTGGGAATTTGGACACTTTGTATGTAATGTAGCAAATAATTTATGTTTTGCATGCTAGCTAATGTATACTTTGTATGTTTAACTTTGTATGTAATGTAGCTAATGTATACCACCACAAGTCTGGGAATCGACCTAAATAGTTGATGGTTGTAAATGCAACATTAAGGTCTAAACGCGGCGTGTTTTAGGACAACGACAAACTTCACCAATCAAATCATCCGTCGACGTCGTCAAATCAGTCACGTCGAATAAACCGCCACGGTAAGGGCTAAACGCAGCGTCTGGTGGGGTGTGAGGTGTGGTTAGGAGGACCCTTTATTTATACATTTTCTTCACCACATCACCACCTCTTTCTTTCATATCACCGTCACTCTCTCTCTTTTAAAGACATCAAAGAATCTCCTATTGAAGATGGTCTAAAGACCTTATATAAACCTTAGAAGATTTTGTTGATAATTTATACAAATAGGTTACAACTTACTAGGTATGGCTCCTTCAAAAGGCCGCAGTTGCATAGATGGGTCAAAACACTAAAACACAGGGAGTTCAAACGGGGTGCCAGAACACAACCAATAATTAGAGTGAAAGCATTTAGAACTATTTCAATCCATTTTTCCAGTGAGTGCGAGATGAGAATCCACCTCTCTAATGAGTGTGACATGTGAAAAACTACTCTATTACTCTTACAAAGCACTTACGTGTTACGATTTGCCCCTTTCATACATCCCAATTCACACTTTCTATCACAAAGCTTTATATTATCAATTAAATGAAAGACAAACCAAAAAATGCTTGTATTTTCATTAGCCGTCAAAATGCCATGTATAGCGTGCGCGACCATGTCAACTTGGCATCCCGGATACAAACCTATAAAGTAATCTTGTTGATATAATGTAATTATAGTTACATGTAGGGATGACAATGAAACCCGAACCCAATATAAAAACCCGAAACCCGACATAAATGGGATGAGTAATACCTGACCCATTAAGGTTTGGGACGGGTTTGGGATGGGTTTGAGATTTCTAATATACCCGATTACTCGACCCGATTACCCGATAACATAAACCCATTTACCCGGTAATATACCCGATATACTAGATATAGCTTATTATATACCAGTAGAAACCTAGCGGGTTTTGAGCCGGGTATACCCGACGGGTATTTTATCAAAACCCGATAAGAAACTCGAAACCCGATGTGAAAACCGAAACCCGACGGGTAATTACCCGATTAAAACCCGACGGGTTTGGTATGAGTTTGGGACGGACTTTCATAACCGGGTATGAGTTTGGGAATACCTAAACCCGAACCAAACCCGACCCAATGCCATTTACATGTAAATACATTTTCGTTTGATGAATAGTAATCCGAGAATTGACGAATGATGAATAGTAATACAACTATAGATATTCGGTGCTAAATTAATTTTCTTTCATTGGGTTAAGTTATAGTTTATAGACTCTCTTTGTTTTGAGGTTGTAGACTTTTAGATCTTAGGGGGTGTTTGGGATTGTTTATTTTACTTCCTTATGACTTATAACTTTTATAAAAAAGTCATAAGGTGTTTGGCAAAATTGAAAGTTGTGAGGGAAATAGGTTATAAGTTACACTAGGTTATAAGTTACACTTTTGTAACTTATAACTTATGAGAATAAGTGATAAGGAGGTGGAAATAAGGAATCCCAAACACCCCCTTAAGTAAAAACATAAAAAATTATTGAATTTTAGTTCTAAAAGTTTCTCAACTAAATGGGGAAGTCACTTCCACACATCCGATAAAATCGAAACGATACATAACAAATTAGCGTGTAATCAATGTTGTAAAAATATGTCTATAAGGCCGAGTACTCCCCGAATACTCGCTACAAGGTATAACGTCGATGCGAGTTTCTTTAACTCCGCCTAGTTACTGAAATCGATCAACGATACTCAACCTCATCCAAAATCACATCTAGTCGGTCAACTTGGGCCGACTTTGACTTAAAAAATAAAACATAATTCGTATTTCTATATTATTGAAAAAAGAATATAACTTTTTGTAACTATTAATTATCAAATTTTAGAATAATTTATTATTAAAAAATGTATTTGTCTTATTTATATTAATATTCACTTATTTTGTTATAAATATTAGTAACTTATGATATTTGACATATATATAATATCCAAAAATTAATTTTCTTTATATTTACCATTTCCGAGTACTCTCCGAGTACTTCTTGAGTACTCCAAGTACACCTAACTCCCCAGTCGCCGCCTAGGGTCCGCCTAACGACTTTTGCAACTTTGCGTTTAATACGAATAAATCAAGTAATGGTCTAATTAAAAAGAAAAAGGTATATTGTGTGTATCCAGGTTTAGACCAGTATGTTATGACTCTGGCTTCTTGTCAAGTCGAATTTTTTCCTTTTTTAATTTTCTCGCCGTTTAAAATATATCCATTTTTAAAAATCTACATTAAAAAAAAAGAAACCGGTAGTTCTTAAAAATAAAATCAAACATGGCTAGAAAAACAAAACATGACTTTTGAAAATAAGCTGAACCGGTTAGTTTGTCATTTTTCTTCTTTTCCTATATATTCAATTCAACCCACTATAAATACAACATATTATTAAATTTTGTAACTTACCTAACTTATTAAAAACTCCTTGTCAAATGTTTTTTCTGCTCGTATCAAGGGATAACAAAATTTCTATTTACTCAATTGTTAACGATAACCCGTCAGATGGCCAATTAAATAATAACCAAAACTCCGGTTTTCATAACTTCAACAATTCCAAAATGTCACCATTCCAACAATTTCAAAATGATGGGATTTTGGTGCTAAATGATCCATCACAACTTTGATCACACTTTCACTTGATTAAAGCACTGATGACTAATTTTTGTGATTTATACAATACATTAAAGTGCATTGGTGATTGTTCAGATGACCAAAAAGTCATCATTCGATTGGCACATTGAGAGCGGGAGATAGAAAAATGAGTGTTTAACCTTGAACAAGGATTTTAGATAGATAAAAACATTATTGACATGAGCCAATATATAGGCGGTTGCAAAGGTTAACAAACGTTTAAAAGCAAAGCTTACATCATGAATGTGTTAAAGACTCAATTGAATCAGTTTCTCACTAGCAAGAAATGACATTTCTATATAAATTGCATATGAGCCCCGAAGATCTGGCAAGAAACAGAGCCAAACATAACATGATTAGTTTGAGTAACGTTTTTTTCAACAACATTGAGCTCACACTACAAACCATCATCGGTGACATTAAGGTGTTGGAGGCTATCTTTGGGTGAATAGTAGAAACATGATCATTCCATTAATTTAAATAATTAGCATACATTTTCATTGTACTAATTCCGTATAGTCTTGTTAGTTTCTTGGTTTTTAGATTCGACTAGCCTTGTCCGTTCATAATAAAGTGTTATTTAAAAAAAAAGGTTTGAGTAAATAGGTTTATCAAAGCAGCATTTCAGTTGGTAACCTTTACTTCATTGATTATTATATACCGTGTATATGGGTATTGTTGTATGAACGAAACACGCTTCATATGAATAAGAATGCTTCCATTCTCTCCATCATCATATAATCTACGATCTATGTTCTTGTGTTAATAAATTTTAGGTTGGTTGTTTTAGAGTTATTGGATTAACTTGTTGATTGAGGAAATAATGTTAGAGATTAAACGAGTTAGGTGAAGCAGGAGTGTGGGATCGATTTAATTCTAAATGTTCTTTGGGCATTACAATAACATTGGGTTTATTATTTAAGTACTTGGGGCTTGAGTTCTATGTGAAGGGGCTCAATTAATTTATTTAACTCATATGGGAATTATTTGGTGAAAATTACCATCGATGAATTATTCCATGGTTGGCCTGACTCTCTCAATTGAATAGATACGTAAGAGAAAACAGTTCGGTTCTCTCTCTGGTACGAGAGATCACACAGATACAATCAACAATTCAATAAACAAAATTCCCTGTCTCATTCGATAAATCATTTGTGTGTAACCTGTAAATATTTTTGTTTGAAAGTGATTCATGATTTAGAGAATAATCTAGGTTGCAATTTCTTCATTTATAGTCGCATACAAGATTACCTGGTTTGTTTGTTCTATTGATTGATTCTAAACTACAACATATATGACAAAATTACAGATTTTGTTCTTTAAACGTAGTCAATTTATGGATTGAGTTATTTAAAAAGTATACTTTCATTCGTTGTCATTTAAATGACAAAATGTCTCGTTTTTCATCATTTACACTAACTGGTCGTTAAGTTTTTCATTTAAGTCATGAGACCTCATGTGCAATGCAAATGAGGGCATTTTCATCATTTTAACCCATCAGAAACAATTGTGTAATTAACTTACATTTTTATCCAACCTTACAAAAATATACCTTTTCATTTTAATTTTCAAAAGCTATCCCCAGATTCACCACCACCAAGTTTATCATCAATAGGAAAACTTAATTCTTCATAAACCAAACCCCAAGCTTATTCAGTTGACATCCTGCCGCAACATCTTCGGCAGAGAGGTAGTTGATCTGAAACATAATCTAGTCGGAAAAAAAACAAAGGGTAACAATGAGTCACCACCGCACCCTTCACTTCGTCTTCAATTTCAACCATCAACTAGACGCCAGAAGAACAAGTCGGTTTCCGGCTTCCATTATACCAACACCGCAGACACAGAAAACCTTTCCCTCTGGTCGTTGATACCACCATATCTGCAGAGTAAATACATTTGCAGGTAAATCGATTTTTAAGAGAGAGAGAGAGACTGTCGCACTAATCTGGGGCACAGCTATGAAGGGACCCGGAGTGGCCCCGGCCACTGCCGTTTTCTCCGTTAGTAGGGTAAATTTCCTGATTTTTCCCAAATTTTTTTATAGGTATTAAGCGCGGTCACCCCCAACGTATTTTTCCAAAAGGCTAGCGGTCACCACTGATTTTTTTTTAAAATATGACCCCATTGTTTGAATTTTTTTATAAAACCTCGCAAGTTTTATAAACAAAAGTTATAAAATGGTAACCGAATAAAAAAGCTTCGTTTGTGTAAAACTCAAAATTAAGGGGCTACTTGTAAAAGTCAAACTTGTTTAAACAAAACAAAACAAACAAAAAAAAAAGACCGGGATTATTTTTTTATTAGGGTTTGAAATTTGGAAATAAGCCTCTCATTCCCTCACCCCTGTTGTTCCTACCGTAGACCAACCAGCCAACAGGTGACCACTGTCTGCCGTCCGCCGTCCACGCCACCGCGTACCGCCGACGCTCAGCCTTTGTCAACAAGGTATTACTTCATGTTTTTGTTATTGTTAAACAGTGTATGATTTATATTGATTAGTGTTTAAGGATTATAAACTTAGGGTTTGTAATTGTAGAGTTGGGGATTTGGGGAAATTGATCAACTAGGCTTGTAATTGGTATTCTATGGCGAAAGTTTACTTTAACTCACCCTATTGAATATTCTTAATTAGGTCAATCATGAAAAAGCAAGAGACTATATATTCTTTTTTCAAAAAAAGCGGTGATGAACAAACGAGTAAACGACAAAGATCTTCAACTAGCGAGCCGGTTAATTATGAAGCTCCACAACAACCACAATCAAATACTAATGAAGTGGATATTAACCAAGTAAATCAACAAGAAAATCGTGGTGATTCGGAAGCTCCACAACCACAATCAAATGCTAATGAAGTGGATCCTAACCATTTAAAAAGAGACCCAGCTAAACGGAAACCAATGTGGGAGCATCCGGTAAATTTAAGGGCACAAGTAAGACGGGCTTATCTTTCTTTAGGACCTTACCAAATACAACTTAAAGAGTACAAAAACAATGATCCGAAGGGACATACTCGTAGGTTCCAATATGCTTGGTTCAAAATGTTCCCGAATTGGCTAGAGTATTCTCCAACAACACACCGTGCTTATTGTTTTTTGTGTTATCTATTTAATGATAAGCCAAGTGTGAGCCATGGTTACATTTCATTTACCCTTAAAGGATTTGACACATGGAATAAAGTTAACGGGAAAAAGTGTGCATTATTTAGCCACCTTAAAACTTCACAACATAGAAATTGTTTGGTATTCGCCGAAAACTTGTTAA
The DNA here is from genome assembly GCF_021521415.1 of Bidens hawaiensis. NCBI lineage: Eukaryota > Viridiplantae > Streptophyta > Magnoliopsida > Asterales > Asteraceae > Bidens > Bidens hawaiensis. Next base: position 111,736 of record NW_027494956.1, read on the forward strand.
ACCAAGAAGCACACATTGACACCCGGCTTGTGAGGCAAACTAAAGAGGAAATAGTGAAGAACAGTTTACGATTAACAGCAACTGTTGATTTAGTTTGTTGGTTGACATTTCAAGCTTTTGCTTTAAGAGGACATGATGAATCTTCTATATCTAAAAATCGAGGAAACTTGATTGAATTGCTAAAACTTCTAGCTTCTTATAATGATAAAGTTTCCAAGGTTATATTAGAGAATGCTCCTTATCATTCAAAGTATACTTCGAGTGATATTCAAAAAGAAATTCTTAGCATTATTGCAAATAAAGTTCGAAAGCATATTTGTAGTGAAGTGGGGGATTCATTCTTTTGTGTAATGGTTGATGAGTCACGAGATGAGTCAAAAAAGGAACAAATGGCCATAGTTTTGAGATTTGTTGATGCAAAAGGGATGATACAAGAAAGGTTCTTGGATTTGGTTCATGTTACAAATACTTTATCAGCAACATTGAAAACAAGTTTGTGGAAACAACTTTCGCATTATCAATTGGATGTTAAAAAAATACGTGGTCAAGGTTATGATGGTGCTAGCAATATGAGAGGGGAATAGAAAGGATTACAGGCACTTGTTCGTTATGAGTGTCCTTACGCGTATTACGTTCACTGCTTTGCCCACAGGTTAATTACTTGTTTGTTTTTCTCTTTCTTTTTCGGTTTGACTATAATACTCTTATGCTTATTACGTTTTTGTGCTTTGATCATAGGTTACAACTTGCCTTGGTTTGTGCTACAAGGGAAGTTATTCCAGTACACAAGTTCTTTAATAAACTAGTCTTCACAATTAATGTGGTTTGTGCTTCTAGTAAGCGTCATGATGATTTATAAAAGGCAAAGGCAAAAGAGATTAAAATGTTGTTGGAAATGGGTGAAATCAAATCGGGATCAGGACTGAATCAAGTTGGGACATTGAGAAGAGCTGGTGATACACGTTGGGGTTCTCATTTTAACTCCGTTTGTAGTTTGATTGACATGTTTGGTGCCACTCGAGCTGTTCTCCAAGGAATAACTTAAGACTTATCTCATACTACTTTTTCTCAACGTGGAGATGCTGATACAGCTTGCGATTACTTGGAATCATTTGAATTTGTGTTTATTCCTCACATAATGAAGGAGGTATTGGGAAAAACTAAAACACTTTCTCAAGCATTACAAAAAAAAATCCCAAGATATTCTTAATGCTACGGAGTTAGTTTCTTCAACAAAGGCTAATCTAAATGAATTTAGAAACAATGGATGGGAGTCTTTTATTGCACAAGTTACCTTTTTTTACCAAGTATCTAATACAAATGCCGGATATGAATGCTCCATATACTTCTACTCGATATCGGCCTCGTAAAATAGATCTTCATGTTACATTTGAACATTATTACCGAGTAGATCTCTTTACATCCACATTGGACAAACAACTAGAAGAGTTGAATAGCATATTCGATGAGAACGCGACGGAGTTGTTAACTCTTAGTTTTAGTTTGGTTTCAAAAGAGATTGATGCTGATAAGATTTGTCTTCTTGTTAAGAAGTATTATCTTGAAGATTATACGGATCAGGAGATTATTTTTTTACAATATCAGTTGGAGAATTTTAATTTTGAAGTGTCAGAGAATACTAATCTAAGTGTTGTTCAAGTATTTCTGATTTATGCAAAAGTCTTGTGGAAACTCAATAACGTGAGACGTACAATTTGGTTGATAGAGTGGTTCGGCTAGTCTTGACACTTCCAGTTTCTACTGCAACAACAGAGAAGGGGGTTTTCAGCCATGAAAATATTCAAGAATCGCCTTCGCAATAAGATGTCAGATGAGTATCTCGTGAATAGCTTGGTGGTTTACATAGATATAGAAATTGCTAAAACATTTGATTCGGAATCTATAATCGAGGAATTCAAAAATCTTAAAGGTTGTCGAGCTGCTTTGTAATTCTTCTTCAAAGGTACTCAGCCTTCCTCTCGGTTCACGTATTATTATGAATATTTTATGTCTTTTTTGGTTAAAAAATTATCTAGTTTTTTTACTTTTATTGTAAGAACAATCGTTTGAATAAATGAAAAACATTTTGATATATTGATGGTCGGGTATTTTGTATATATATTAGTGTATTGATTATGTAGTTTTGTTGAATATATTGTTAGAACTTTGGTACTTCATACGTGCTTTTGTATTTCAGGTAATTGATCGTTAAAGATGCTAAATGGGAGACCTGTACGAGCATGGAATGATATCTCGGGAAGACCGAAGCATGATTTGATGTCTTGGAAAGTGTTACAAGGATTCGGGAAGAGCATGGATGAGAAATCATAAGCCGATGCTAAAACTGAACAAGATTGGTTGACAAAATGAGACCATGAAGTAAAACGAGCATATCCTGAGCTAGAAAATGAGTTACGGGACCTATAATATATGAATTTTGGGTTTCTCGACGAGAGGAATCCAAATAAGAGGTTTTCTTTGATCCCGGTACGCGACAGGTAGGGTCTACGGCCATCGCGATACGCGATGGTCTTAAAAAACGTGAAAAAACGGATTTTTACCTATATCTTCTATTTTCCGAACCCTAATCAAGATTGACGACCAGCAGCAGCTATTAGGCGATTTTGGGTGAATTTCAGGGCTACCAATCATACCTTGATCAATCCTAATGGCCTTCCTCATCATAATTGAAGATCTATCGATGACGATGCTCAGCTAGTCTTCTCCGAATGATACCTAGGATGTAAAGTTTGTAACAATTTCAGTTTCCTCATGTGACTAAGAACATTTATGTATAATTGTGTATGGTTAATCTATGATTATTGATGTTTAGTATTTCTGTGTGTTCAATCGGTTTAGGTTTACATTGATCTGAACGATTAGTTACTAGTTGCTATAATAATTGATCATAGGGTTGTTTGATTAGGTTGAATACGACAAAGCATATAATTGCCCTTAACTTAGTCACACTGGCAGGGACCGTTTGATAACTAGTGTCGTGTGTAAAGCAATTATTGTTGCCTAAGGTTTTGTCTAGTTGATCAGTCTGTAGCTAACAGTTAATAATTAATCTGTTAGGTTGCATGAGATGCTGTTGGTTGCTTACTTGAATTCCCGGGTGTGATTTGCTTTGTTAACTGCTTACAACTCGTTTATTTGTTCATTGCTTAGTTCTCTACATTTACTAAAATTGCTTGTGTGATCAGCACTAAAAATCAGTCACTTCATAATTAGAAATCTGTTACACGAATACATTGACCACATACTCCTTGTGATATGAACCCTACTTGCTCTAACTATTTAGAATAATTAGGTTTTTGATTGACTCAAACGACGGTCATCAAAATGACGCCGTTGCCGGGGAGTTAGTGCGCTTAGTGTTTTCGTGTTATTTGATTTCTTTGTTTATTTTATTTTAGTTTAGTTTAGTTTAGTAATTTTTAAATTTATTTTTGGTTTTTATTTTATTTTTCTATTTTACGCGGGGTGTGTTGTTTGTGCAGGTAACAGATTTTTACACACCCGCCACTCGGGCAGACAGTCACCGCTTATGGGTCAAAACCAAAATCCATCCCGAAACCCAAGCACGCAACTGTCACTATGAGCAATTATGGTGATTTTTGTTATTGTGAAGACCCGTATCACTATCGGGATTGCCCAGTAGTTGCACAAAATCGGCAAGAGCGTTGCCATGGGCGAAGATATATGACATGCTATGAAGATAAAGAGATTTTGTCATATTATTCACACTCTGAACAACACACGTCACCGAATTATGATGAAGATTATCAATCAGACATGGATGACCAATATGATCAAGAGCCGTATTATGCCAACTGCGAACCGGAGATGCCCTATTCCTCAAGTTCCCAAGACACGGTGGAATCCAAACTTGAAAAATTGATAAATATTATGGTTGAGCATAACAAGGAATTAGAACAACAAAGGAAATCTCTCGAGGCTAAGTGGACCAATCAAATTAATGAAGAGATTATACACACTGAACCATACTAGGATGAGGATGATTATGAATATTCTCATGAAGGAGATGATTATGAAGAAGATGATTATTAATATTCTCATGAAGAAGATGATTATGAATATTCTCAGTCGGTTGATGAAGCCCAACAAAATATTCTGCACTCTAAGCTCGATACCATCATTAACACGTTAATGGAACATAAGAGACAGATGATGGAAGAAGAAAAGGAATATGAGCTAAGACATGAAAGAATTTTGGCCTCGCTCAATCCGAATATTGAGGACAATACTGAAATCAAACGAGACCAAGAAGAGTTTGCTAGTGGTACTGTGTTTGATGGTGATGAAGAGAATGAGGTTGTTGATCTTCCAAAGCAAGAAAGTGAAAGTGTGATTCAAGTAGAAGATACAACTCCTTCAGAGTATGAAGAGCCCAAGGTAGCCAATGTGAATCCTATGCCTTCTCTAGTACTTATTATTCAAAACAACAAATGTGGGGATGAAGGCTTGGTAAAGAATGAAAAGAAAGTAAGCTTGCAAGATATTGGGCAAATAATTAAGAAGCGGCCTCACAATAATCATTCAAGTAGCATGCCAATCATTGTAAAACGGTTATGGACTTGGCATGTAAGCTACCGAGCGCATATTGGAAACTCGGTGGGTAAGTGTGCACTTCGACCACCGTGAGGAATTCAGGTATTGTCGAGCTGTAGACATCAATTCAGCACTAACCGGGAGGCAACCTGGGGTTTGTAAGTATCTTTCCAATTTGTTTTTATTTGAGTTATTATATGTTGTATTTTGATTTATTGTATATTGTGTTGTATTTGGAACTTTGTGGGTGTAGTTCACTATAAACCCTCACGAGACCCCACTCGTCCTCCCAGGCTACCGGGGGTTTACAGGGTTGTTGCATACGCTAAATGAAATCGTGATTCCTACGAAAGTGAGTTAGGTCTTTTAACGTTTTTAATTAACTTAATAGATTTTATTATGAAACGAATTAATTTGGCTATGTAATTGTTTTAATAAAATTAAAAAATATTCATTTTCATAACTCTTAAAAGACCTATGTCTTACACTTGTGAGAAGCTTGCTTCTACACATCTCGAGATTTTGCAGGTTCGATTGTCAGTTTGGTAATTGGATGAGATGAGAGTACACGAGTGTTTTTGAGAGTCACGAGCCAACAGGTCCTTCTCCAGTCACGTTGATATCAGGTGATTTCAGTTTCATAATTTAATTTTGTTTCTATTATTTTAAACGTTAAAAGTGTAATTGTATAATAGTTAGTAGAACCGCCTCACTTAAGCCACGAAATTTTAAAATTGCTTAATAGTCAAAAACTCAATTTTAAATATCCCACATCCCCACACTTGAGGTTTACATTGTCCTCAATGTAAGAATACTTAACATTGTCCTCAAATTTAAAAATTGATAGAACGATTAATGAACATTTGAGGGACGAGGTTGAAATTGAGTTTTTGACTATTAAGCAATTTTAAAATTTCAGGGCTTATGTGAGGCGGTTCTACAAACAATTATACAATTACACTTTTAACGTTTAAAATAATAAAACAAAATTAAATTATGAAACTGAAATCACCAGAGAAGGACCAGTCGGCTCGTGACTATCAAAAACACTCGTGTACTCTCATCTCATCCAATTACCAAACTGACAATCGAACCTGCAAAATCTCGAGATGTGTAGAAGCAAGCTTCTCACAAGTGTAAGACATAGGTCTTTTAAGAGTTATGAAAATGAATATTTGTTAATTTTATTAAAACAATTACGGAGCCAAATTAATTCATTTCATAATAAAATCTGTTAAGTTAATTAAAAACGTTAAAAGACCTAACTCACTTTCGTAGGAATCACGATTGCATTTAGCGTATGCAACAAGCCCTGTAAACCCCCCGGTAGCCCGGGAGGACGAGTGGGGTCTCGTGAGGGTTTATAGTGAACTACACCCACAAAATTCGATTACAACAAAATATACAAATAAAATCAAACACCTGTTGTGCCTCCTTTCCATGATTAACAGCAGGGAGGCCAACATCGCGATGCTGCTCCTTACATCGTTCGCACGAGTCTAGAGTATACATGGTGCATCGGCCCAGTTAGCATTGGGGCCGTATATTACCAAGATTGCAGAGACATTGGGCATATTTCATAGATATCCGAGAGATTACTTCACTCCAGGCCCGACTACCCAGACGTTTTCGTTGGCAGACGTTCAGAGGATCGGGATTTGTACCTATGACGATCCATCGGTACTCGTCCCAGTCCGACAGGGACCACATGTACCGCCACCAGAGAGTACTGCAGCTGACGTGGCCATGCAGCGGGGGATTCCGACTCATCGTCAGCACATTCGGGTCCCGCGCATGGAGCGGCCTCAGCAGCAGCATTCGCTGAGACAGGCGTCAGCATCATCATCTTCACAGCCGCGCCAGTTAGTCACATTGGAGATGATTTATCAGCAACAGTTGGAGATACAGGAGGAGCAGAGGGCCCAGCGGACCCGATATGATGAGTACTTTCGTTTATTATTTGTTGCTTCGCAGGTACCGCTCCCACTGTCTTTGATCATTGCGGTGGACCCGCAGGTGGATCCGCAGGACGAGGCAGATGATGATCCACCAGTACAGTAGCTTTTTGGTTACCCCTTTTTCACTTTATTTTGTTTTTATTAGTATCATGGTCTATATTATATTATATTATATTTTGGGAATCATTTTTGGGTAACTGGTTGGGCGTATATGTTCATATATCTTTTGATTGCTACAATGTTTGATTTTATTTGTATATTTTGTTGTAATCGAACTTTGTGGGTGTAGTTCACTATAAACCCTCACGAGACCCCCACTCGTCCTCCGGGGCTACCGGGGGGTTTACAGGGCTTGTTGCATACGCTAAATGCAATCGTGATTCCTACGAAAGTGAGTTAGGTCTTTTAACGTTTTTAATTAACTTAACAGATTTTATTATGAAACAATTAATTTGGCTCCGTAATTGTTTTAATAAAATTAACAAATATTCATTTTCATAAATCTTAAAAGACCTATGTCTTACACTTGTGAGAAGATTGCTTCTACACATCTCGAGATTTTGCAGGTTCGATTGTCAGTTTGGTAATTGGATGAGATGAGAGTACACGAGTGTTTTTGAGAGTCACGAGCCGACTGGTCCTTCTCCAGTCATGTTGATATCAGGTGATTTCAGTTTCATAATTTAATTTTGTTTCTATTATTTTAAACGTTAAAAGTGTAATTATATAATTGTTAGTAGAACCGCCTCACATAAGCCCCGAAATTTTAAAATTGCTTAATAGTCAAAAACTCAATTTCAACCCCGTCCCTCAAATGTTCATTAATCGTTCTATCAATTTTTAAATTTAAGGACAATGTTAAGTATTCTTATATTGAGGACAATGTAAACCTCAAGTGTGGGGATCGGGGAAATTTGAAAAATTTTAGCCCTATAGTACCTCGAAGAGTGTTCAGAAACCAAAGTTGTTAACTGTTAATTATTACCATTAATGCCAAGTCATAGATTTCTGGTCATGATTGGTTTTTCAGCGTCTCATTAGTCTTACTCACAAATGTTTTTATTACGAGAAGTTGAAAATGGGGTCGTTTAGGCGGGAATAACGAGTCATGGGGACAGGTACACATGTTTATATCGTCAGCCCTATTCCTCCGGTACGTGTGTTAGTTGACCCAAATATATATAATACACATATAATATATAGTACACACATGTCTTTTGAGTGCTTTCACTGATGTTCATGGATTAATGGATCACAGTTGGCAAAATGCAAAAGTGATAGAGGCAAGTAGGTTAAGCCTCGTCTGGATGAGCGTGAGTGTGGGTATTGGGGGGTTGGGGCCTCATTATTACACATGTGAGGTGTGGTTAATGTGAGGGGCGGGGAGTTGGGTTCCTTAGAAAACATTTCTTGGACTTATTTTTCGTTTGTTTAACCCCGACATTATGTTACGATACGATCCGGTTTACTAGGTTTATTTGTATCTGTAATTGTATTTGCTTTTGTTTTGTATTTATCTCATTATTAAGCATCACGTCGTTATGCTTTAAAAAAATAAATAAAAATTAAAATTAAAAAAATGAGAAAAAGACAAAAAGATGTCTGTTTATATTCAGTTATGTATTCTGTAGTTCATTCGTTGAAGTTCGTTTATGTCAAAAAAAAATGTGAAATCAGTATGTTGATAGTTTACTTATTTAGATGTATATAATCAGTCAGTTAGTTGTACAGTTGTTTCGTTTATTTAGATGTTTTGTAATAAGCCGGGTCGGATCGTTTGAGCTACTTAAATATTTCCCTTCCATACCCTTACACCTCGTCCCGTTACAACCCTTTTAAAGACCTCTTGATTTGCATTTGTGCCAAAGAAGCTTGATGGATTAATATGTATTTCTGAGTGATATTGAGAGCTGAGTGATACTGGCACATTTTGCTAGTCCATATATTAAACCGAGAGGAGAGATGTTATATTACGAGTGGTATGAGCATGTGTGCCTTAACCGAAAACAAAGTACACCTGTCTGGGTGGCTCTATTGTTTTATTATAACATTTAACCCTATTTGTGAGATGTCAATCTAAAAACAGTGTCAGTCTGGGAAACTGGGTATGACCTCAAACCTTCCTAGTATTAATGGCGATAATCTACATACCTATGATGGAGGTCGATGTTTGCTTTAGAGTTTTGCTTGAGGGCAAGCAAAAGATAAGTGTGGGGATGTGATGGTCGGTTAATTTGTATATGTTTTTGTTCGTTTATTATTTAGTTTTAACTATTTATTCTAGAACTATCGATACTTCATACGTGTATTATTGGATTTCAGGTCATAGGCGCTAAAGTACTCATTATGGACCTGTTATGACACGGAATGAAGACCGGGGATGTCCAGCACGCGAAACGAGAAGCTTAATGATATTTGCTGGTGAGGAGACCCATCGCGATATGCGATGGGCTCCCTTGAAGACACATAGCGTATCGCTATGGGGGTTTAAAATAAGTTGACTTTCTAGTCCATCGCGATACGCGATGGACCATTGAAGACCCCATCGCGTATCGCGATGGGGTATGCAGACGGGATTTTTGATTTATATCGTATTTTTCATCTTGAGAAACCCTAACTCCGTTTGGACGAACCATAGGCGATTCTAGCGGCTCCAAGAGGCGATTTCCACCATTATAGCTTGTATCAAGACCTTCCACATGATCCATATCATCCGTATCGAAGACTTGATGATGTCTAGGCTTGGCTAATCTCCTAGAATCGCACCCGGGATGTATAGTTTGTAACCTTTTACAGTTTTTCTCATGTGATTAAGAATACTTGTGTTGTGATTATTGATGATTGATATATGATTATTGATGTTTAGTATTTCTGTGTGTTCGGTCGGTTTAGGTTTACGTTGGTCTGAACGATCTGTTACCAGTTGCTAGATAATTAGTCATATAACTGTTTGGTTAGATTGAATACGATAAAACGTACAATTACCCTTAACTGAGTCACACTGGCAAGGACTGTTTGATAACCAGTGCCGTGTGTAAAGTAATTGTTGGCGTCTAAGGTTTTGTCTGGTTGATCAGTTTTTAGTTAATCGTTAATAATCAATTTGTTAGGTTGCATGAGATACTGTTTGGTTGCTTACTTGAATTCCTAGGTGTGGTTTTCTTTGTTAACTACTTAATACTCGTTTACTTGTTCCTTGCTAGTTCTCTTAATTTAAACTATTGCTTGTGTGATCAGCACTAAAACTGTTTACTTCAAAATATTAAATCTGTTACACGAATTGCATTGACCACATACTCCTTGTGATACGATACCCTACTTGCTCTAACTATTTAGAATAATTAGGTTTTTGATTGACTCAAACGACGGTCATCAAAATGGCGCCGTATATTACGAGGGGTAGCACTTAACCTTATTTATGGGATGTAAATCTATAAAAAGTGTCAGTCTGGGAAACTGGGTATGACCTTAAACCTTACTAGTATTAATGGTAATAATTCACATACCTATGATGGAGATTAATGTTTACTTTAGAGTTTTGCTTGAGGGCAAGCAAAAGATAAGTGTGGGGATGTGATGGTCGGGTATTTTGTATATATATTAGTGTATTGATTATGTAGATTTGTTGAATATATTGTCAGAACTTTGGTACTTCATACGTGCTTTTGTATTTCAGGTAATTGATCGTTAAAGATGCTAAATGGGAGACCTGTACGAGCATGGAATGATATCTTGGGAAGACCGAAGCATGATTTGATGTCTTGGAAAGTGTTACAAGGATTCGGGAAGAGCATGGATGAGAAATCATAAGCCGATGCTAAAACTGAACAAGATTGGTTGACAAAATGTGACCATGAAGTAAAACGAGCATATCCTGAGCTAGAAAGTGAGTTACGGGACCTATAATATATGAATTTTGGGTTTCTCAATGAGAGGAATCCAAATATGAGGTTTTCTTTGATCCCGGTACGCGACAGGTAGGGTCTACGGCCATCGCGATACGCGATGGTCTTAAAAAACGTGAAAAAACGGATTTTTACCTATATCTTCTATTTTCCGAACCCTAATCAAGATTGACGACCAGCAGCAGCTATTAGGCGATTTTGGGTGAATTCCAGGGCTACCAATCATACCTTGATCAATCCTAATGGCCTTCCTCATCATAATTGAAGATCTATCGATGACGATGCTCAGCTAGTCTTCTCCGAATGATACCTGGGATGTAAAGTTTGTAACAATTTCAGTTTCCTCATGTGACTAAGAACATTTATGTATAATTGTTTATGGTTAATCTATGATTATTGATGTTTAGTATTTCTGTATGTTCAATTGGTTTAGGTCTACGTTGATCTGAACGATTAGTTACCAGTTGCTATAATAATTGATCATAGGGTTGTTTGATTAGGTTGAATACGACAAAGTATATAATTGCCCTAAACTGAGTCACACTGGCAGGGACCGTTTGATAACCAGTGCCGTGTGTAAAGTAATTATTGTTGCCTAAGGTTTTGTCTAGTTGATCAGTCTGTAGTTAACCTTTAATAATTAATCTGTTAGGTTGCATGAGATACTGTTGGTTGCTTACTTGAATTCCCGGGTGTGATTTGCTTTGTTAACTGCTTACAACTCGTTTATTTGTTTGTTGCTTAGTTCTCTACATTTACTAAAATTGTCTTGTGTGATCAGCACTAAAAATCAGTCACTTCATAATTAGAAATCTGTTACACGAATACATTGACCACATACTCCTTGTGATACGATACCCTACTTGCTCTAACTATTTAGAATAATTAGGTTTTTGATTGACTCAAACGACAATCACCATATATACATGTCATATTGTTTGATCCGATCCGAACCACCGACACGAACCGAATTCTCAACCCGAAAATTTTTGGGTCCGTGACTTCGGTCACTGCTGTGACGAAGCCTAAGCTTCGCCACTGGCACTAGTGGTTGGTGCAATTGATGATGGTGGAAGCGGCGATACTCCTGGTTAGGATTTGGGGAGGAAGAAGGGAAGGAAATGTGAAGATGGATTAAATGGTGGTTGTTTATGGCGTAGGTGGGGCTAACTACTAACAACATATATCGAAGATTGGTGGTGGTTGTTTCACAGGTGTGGTGGTAATGGCGGTGGCTGATACGGTTTGAGGATGAAGAGTGATCTAGATCTGACTTTTTAATTTATTAGTATTTTTCATTTTTATTTTAAATCAATAGCCGTTTATGATATATATTAATATCATTATATTCTTTATTAATGAGTTAAAATTACGTTTATACCCTCATGTGACTTGCACATATCAAAACTTAACGAGGATTTTGAATGGCCGTTAGTGTAAAGGATAAAAAACGATGCAAGTTCTCATTTAAAGTACAACGAGTGAAAGTAAACTTTTTAAAGGACTCAATCCTAAAGCGGTGTTTGAATGCCTTCGGGTTCCTCGGGCTCAGAATTTTCTAACAACCATCCCCGTTGAAGGATTGGGCCAACATATGTTGGGTTTGGAGTATCGTGCTTTCCTTAAGTACCGGTTAAAGATCCCTATGTTCCCGACTAATGAGCCTTGCCCAATTTGTCACAATGTCTGTTTGGATTCTTTTGGAGATCATGTGGTGCATTGCAATGAATTGTCTGGCTTTAAATACATACATGATTTAGTTAGGGATGTTCTGTGTGATGTTCTTAAACGAGCAGGGATTTATGCTAAAAAGGAAGCCCCTGTTAACTTTCTCACAGATCCTCTTGAATGGAGGTCTACTTTACGATCAACTGATATTCTTGTGTTCGGACGGGCAGGAGGACACACACATGTGTGGATCTTACAGGAGTATCTCCTCTTATTGGACTCAAGGACCGTGGGTTTGTTGTGGGTCAGGCTGCGTTGAAGGCTGAATCGGGCAAAGTTGTTAAACACGAAAAAGCTTGTTTAGGGAATCAACATGTCTTTCTCCCATTTGCTTTTGAAACATTTGGTTTTCTGGCCCCAGAGGCTGTGAATTTTTTGAGTAGGGTTCAAGCGTGTCGTACACGGAACCTCTTCAGCTCATAGGTCCTAAAGCTTCGTTTTTAGTAGGAATGACTTTGCTATTCAAAAGGGGTGTGCGGTATAGCTTGTTGCCCGTTTGCCTGCCACTTTATTGTAATCGCTTTTTAGTAACTAAATTATATTTTAGTATTAAAGAGGAAAAAACATATAACTAAAAACAAAAAAATAAAATAAAAAATTAAAGAATAAAATTTATAATTCTGTCAAATATATACAACACTTAGCCGCTGTTTCACAACATTTACTAATATGGAAGATTTTCACTTGATATAAATAAGGGTAGGGATGAGATCAGGACCGTACAGGTATCGACCGGTCCCGGTCCTGAAAATCGCGAATTCTTAGTACCGGTACCGGTACTGATAAAATTCGGTTCGTTACCGGTACTGATAAAATTCGGTTCGGTATCAGTACCGGTACGGGACCGGGATTGAAGGCAAAAATTCGGGAAATACCGGTCTCGTACCGGTACCCGGTACCAAAACTGAAAAACTTTGGTACCGATTCGGTACCGACGGTACCAAATCGGTACCGATTTCGGTACCGGTATCAGTACCGATTTTGCCCATCCTTAAATAAGGGTACACACAATATTAATATATTGAATTAGTATTCTGCTGTTAAAAAATTAGTATTCGGTTTGTGAGATTTAATTCACACGACTGAAAATACTAAATGAAAATCCTAAGTCCTATCCTCAAAGTAGTGAGGTATTATTTGCGGCTACTATTGCGGTAATGAACCCATTGACAAATGTATGAAAAGGCTGAGTGGAAATCTCAAAAACGGCTTATCTTAAAAATGTCGACAGATTGTCTGTCGGTAACTTGTCCCTTCTAAACACGAAGAAATGGCACATTCCTCCACTATGTATTTGTCAGCTTGACCCCGGCCAAGGATACCATTGGTAACTTATTGATAATTACTGATATACTCATCTAATCTCGTATTTCCAATTTCTAAACTTTTGTCAAGATCCGTAAGTAATTACTGACGATTGTCGTTTGTCGGTAATACCCCTTTGTTTACTAGAGTCATGTTTATGAAAATCAAAATCATAATTTGGTTTTGCTCCAAATTGATAAAACCAAGTAGTCGAAGCCTTTAAAGATATAACCTGATGAATTGGACATAAAAGACATACGTGAAAATACGTTCAACCATAGAATTATAATTTTTTTTCAGACATATAATTTCCAAAAAAGATAAGACATACGTCAAGTGACGTCTCTTTTGGGTACACTCTCTCTACCAAAACAATGTACGGAGTCGTATATGAATGCCCAAAATGTAATAAACCAAACCCACACTCTATACATTTCAGGTAGCATTTTCACACCATAAGTTATGGCTTACTGGAAGTCAGGCATCTATTGTCTTCTTCGACATAAATAGAACTTTTAGTACTCATTGAGGATAGACCAAGCACCATGTCTCCAAATTGCCTGGAAACAAAACCAATTTCAACCACTAAGTATCACCAAACTGGTCCACAGATGGCTTCAAATGTAAAGTACTTCATGGACAAATTGGGAACACATTCAATCTTCGTGTTAGTTTCGTTATCAAACAATTTCTTATCTTCTTATCACATGGGTAGGACTAGGACATAAGACATAGTGTCACAACTTTTAAGTCGTACATTTGAAATTAAGAACGATAAAAAAAACCGTAATATATGTTTACTATTGGTTAACTATATATATGAGCACAATCGTGATAATTACAAACTAAATGTAATAAAATAATATCTTCTAATTATAGTAAAGATTATATACGATAATCTCTCGCTAATATTAAGAATAGCATGTACGGATCCGGACCCTCAAACATGTTACATTCATGTAAAAGTGACAATAATTATAAATTTTATGATCAAATTGGGCCAATGGAAAAAAGATGGTGTATTCATGATGGATTTTCCATTTGCCTAACACACACCTAACTAACCACATGTTCCTGATAGGAGACATTCCAGACATCCATGAAAGATACCATAAACTCAGGCCACGTTACAAGATCATGCACTATATATAGGGGCCATGTTATTTTTGCTTCATTTGCATTACAAATATAGCCAACATCGATAAAGAAGCCTTTGATCATGATGACGGCTAAGAAGCTCATGAAAATGACAACAAAATGGCCTAAAGAGTCTTCAAAAAGCCGTAATGAAAGAACAACAAACAAGGGTCATTTTGTTGTTTATACAACTGACAACAATCGTTTTGTGATCCCATTACACTATTTAAACACCAATATTTTCAGGGAGCTTTTGAGGATGTCTGAGGACGAGTTTGGTCTTCCTACGGATGGGCCTATCACTCTACTTTGTGACTCGCCACTTATGAGTTACTTGATCAACATGGTTGAGCAAGGATTAGCTAAATAGTTGTACGTAGAAAGCGTTGCTAGTAATCGTTGTTCCTTAGATCATGGTAATTGGTCGCTAGTTTATTGTTTTTAAGCAAAATTCTTTTTTGATTGCATGTTACATTGTACGGGACACTTCTTTTAGGAATTAAAAATTTGTAGCTTTTAATTTTTAATGACAAAAGAAGATTAGAATGTACTAGAAATTATCTATATTTTTTTCTATTATTCTTTTTCTATTTATGTACTTGTTTTTGATATATCACTCTGATAGCCGATAGGTCCCGTCTTCACACTATGAAGATGGTGAGTGGGGGATGATAATGCAGATAAGACTACTCATGAAATAGTAATTTGTTTTTTAAACGTTACTATAGAAGGACGGAGGATAGAGGTCAATCCAAACTTACTTAGAAGAAAGAATTATGCATGATTTGATACACCATCAGAGGACATATTGAGGATAGAAATTCGTGGAGACGTAGGATTAATGTTAAGGGCTTCTAGGAGCAACATATAGTTTTTCGCTAAATACGTTTCTTAGGTGGTTCATTCTAGAACTATGTATAGTTTCAATGCTAAATGATATATTATTGTAATCTTTTTAAATTAATAGTGTATTTTTAATTTAGTATTATGACCACTAGTATTATATATATATATATATATATATATAGAGGATGGTTCAAGAGAGAAATGATATTACTGCAAGAAATGTGAGAAATGAATATGAGCCACTAGTTTTGTTTTAAATTTTAAATGCTTAAAGCTAAATAAAGAAAATAAATAAAGTATTAATAATTTTCTTTCTTCAATTAATATAACTAATAAACCATAATACTTATCAACTTAATTAATATAACTAATTAAATTATTATAATTGGAAAATATTAAGAACTCATTTATTTTTATAACTTATTTTTTATGTCTTGAATTTTTATCCTACACAAGTATAATTTATTCATACATTAAAGTTTCTTTCTATCCAAAACTAATTTCTTACAACTCAATATATTAATATCCATAAAACATACTTACATTATAATGAATAATACCAAAATACTATTTTACATGTGTTTGCATTAAAAATCAACAAAAAACAAAAAACCTACACAAAAACGTATTATCTACACATGTTCTAAGAATAAGACAACATATAACCTACACACGAAAAACATATAACCTATACACAAAATTTATCATCAATGAAATACACACGCACGCAAAAACATATAACCTACACACGAAAAACATATAACCTACACATGAAAATTTTATATTACACAAATACAATTTATTCATACATTAATATCTTTTTATTCAAAACCATTTTTTTTAAACTCAACATATCAATATCCATCAACACGTAGTTACATTGTGATGAATAATACAAAAACTATCTCACACATGTTTGCATTAAATGTCAATGAAAACATATAACATATAACTTACATTTGTTCTAAGAATAAAAAAACATATAACCTACATACAAAAAACATATAACCTACGCATGTGTAGGATATGTGTATCTTTGTGTAGTTTATATAATTGTTGATGTCGAAATCCATATGTAAGTTATATGTTTTTTGTATGTTGTACGTTTTTATCGCTCAAAACAAGTGTAGGTTATATAACTTTGTGTAGGTTGTATATTTATTGTTTACATTTAATGGACACATTTTTATAATATTTTTTATTACTCCCTCCGTCCCATTATAAGTGTCATAGTTTGATTTTTCAAGTCTTTCTTTTGCAACTTTGACCGTAAATATTTTTATTCGTGTCTTATAATACTTGACGAAAATTATATCAATGTAAAATACAATTAAAACCCAATCCATTCATATATTTTATATCAAGTATTATATAACACAAACAGAAATATTGTTTTGGTCAAAGTTAAACAAGAAAGACTTGAAAAATCAAACTAAGATACTTATAATGGGACGGAGGGAGTATTATTTATGACAATAATTTTTATAGGCATACCAATTGAATATATATATATATATATATATATATTATGTTTTGATATTTAATGTTAAAAAACATGCTAATAAATTGAGTGTAAATTATTTTTGTAATATAAAGAATAGTATTATATGAATAAATTGTATTTATGTTGAATAAAATGAAGAATGTGTAAACAAAAAATAAAACTAAAGTAGTGTTTTTTATCTTTTTAATTATTATAGTTAAATTAATTAGATATATTAATTAGATAAATATTTATTATGATTATATTAGTTGTAGTAATTGGAAAGAGAGTGTGCATTTATTGTTGCATTTACATCTTTTTTATTTATTTTTAAATATTTAAAATCTAGTGTCTCATATTCATTTCTCTCATTTCTTACAATAATTCGATTTCTTTCTTGAACTTAAACATATATATATATATATATATATATATATATATATGATTAGGTTCATTTCAGAAATGTTTTTTGAGCGAGAAATGCGAGAAATAAATCCAACCAATCATATTTTTTCTTTTTCTTTATCATTTATTTTATTATAAGGGTATATTAGTAAAAAAGGATTTTTATATTTTTGGTAAGTAACAATATTAAATGGAGAAACTTACCGATTACATTATTATACATAACTTCTCACCCTTTTCAAATTATATTTCAAAATTATATATAGACTACGTACAACCAAATTCTAACAAACCTCTTTTATGATCATCCATTTTAACACAAATAATTTAATTAAATATGTCAACTTAATATTCAAACAAGAAATTTGATTAGCAAATATCCATTTCCTTTTATTATATTTGTTAAATTTGACCAGAACTTTCACATATGCTATAATTTAATGTAGGCCATTCCATTCGGTTCTTCATTAAAATTCACAACACTTAAAATATTAACAATGCATATTATAACCATGCACACTATGTACAAGGTTGTAAGTTCTATCATAATCTAGATGCTTGAATTATAAAAAAAAACTTGTTTAACCGACTAAGAAAAAAATTGATGCATTTTAATTAAAACACTATACACATGTTACAAAATACAAATTTAGATTCATGTATGTTGTGTAGGGGTATTTCAAATTGTGTATGTGTAAATTTTATCGCGTGTAGGATCATATATCTGTTGTGTAGGTAGTATTTCGAATTGTGTGTATGTAAATTTTATCATATGTAGGATCATATGTGTACTATGTAGGTGGTATTTTGAATTTTTCATATGTAAATTTTATCGTGTGTAGATTCATATATGTGTAGGTGATATTTTCGAATTATATATGTGTAAATTTTAGTGTGTGTTAGTTCATATATATATACCGTGTTGGTGGTATATCGAATCATGTATATGTAAATTTTAACATTTGTAGGTTATATATATATATATATATATATATATATATATATAGAAAAGTGTTTAAATAAAAATAAATAGTTTTGTAAGAATGGTGAGAACTAATATATTACTAACATGTGGCATGATCTAAAATAAACCACAAGGACATTATGGTAATAATCTTTTTATTTTCGTCATTAATTTTCCCCTATTTATTTGGGTTCGTCGTTTAATTATTGAACATCCGGTAACAATAACAATCCAATCACAAAACCTCCAAAATTCCAATTGCAGGCACCAAAATTATACTAGTAGTAACCAACTGAAATCACCAACCACACCATATCGCCGCCTCGATCCAACCACCCTCAACCACCACACTGCCACCTCCAACCACCATCTACCACCAGCCATCTTCACCGTCTACCTCCCGATTCATCACCAACAACCAGTTTTTAATCATTTGTGTTCGTTGATAAAATACATAATTTCAATCTGTGTACCATGGTAATAATGATGAAACTATTCCATAACATTATCTAAAGACACAATAATCCTCTAAAATACTATAATTAAAAAAAAAAAAACAGAAAAAACACAACAGTTAGGCACTATAACAAAATTCATATCTCACAATTATGCTAAAACACTAATTGTTTATAAATAGAACCCTAAATACACAATATCGTAAAATAAAGAAAGAAGATTCTCAGGAAAAAAAATCCAAGATTGAATGGTAAAACACAAGTCATATATTAAAACTGAGCGGTAATACTGAGATGATTAAAAACATTATCGTAGATGATTTTGAAGATTAACTCCAAATTTCTTTGTTAGGATTAGGAGATTGTGTGATAAAAAATATATAAAAGCCTATAAAATTGCCTAAAGAAGTTGGCGGTTGAAGTTACTAAAACACAACAATTTTACCCCTTAAAGACACAAATAGTCGATCAATATTAAAACACTATGTGGGTTTTTAGGATCCCTTGATCTAATGGTTTAGAATTATTCCTAGGCTTTCTAGGAAATTGTGTGTTTTTACCATAACCTCTCCCTATATATATATATATATATATATATATATATATATATATATATATATATATATATAGGGGAGGGTTATCCTAAAAATAAATAGTTTTCTAGGAAGACTAGGAATAAATCATAGCCATTGGATTATGTTGATCAATGGTTAAGATTTAAAACTACCACAAACCGACATAGTTTCCTAGAATTACCCTTTCACCATTATAACCGACATAGTTTCCTAGATTTATTCTTTCACCATAGTTTGCAATGCCAAATGTCAAAAATTTATTGGTTCTTACTATTCCTAGGAAACTCCTTATTCTTATTTGAACCATTTTATATATATATATATATATATGGGTGATTTATAATAAAAAGAAATAGTTTTCTAGGAAGAGTAATAATAAATCTAAGCCCTTGGATATATGATCTAGTGGTTGATATTGGTAGTTTTTATAATGCCAAATAGTTCTCTAAGATCTAGGATTTATGCTACATAGTTTTCTAACTCTAAATTTTATGGCATTCATACTCCTCCTACAAAACTATATCTTTTTATTTTAACCCTTTTCTCTCTCTCTCTCTCTCTCTCTCTCTCTATATATATATATATATATATATATATATATATATATATATATATATATATATAGGGTTGGTATCATTTAAGAACTATAAAAAAGTTAAGAACTCTTAGGAACCCTTAATAACCAAACAATTTTTTAATTTTTTTTTATATATTAACATTATTTAAGAGTAGTTTTATCATATTTTATAAAAAAACTTTTGATTACATATATTAATCACAAGTTTACATATATGTAAAATTTATATACTAACAAATTTACATAGGTGTAACACAAAACATAAATATGTATAAAAACTAATTTTCAAAATTGTAATCGTAGATATAGATATATAAAATGATTAAACTACTCTCAAAGAACATTAACATACAAAAAATTTTATAAAATACATTTGTTTTCAAGGGTTCCTTTAAGTTCTTAAATAATTTAACAGTTCTGTATTGATACTCATCCTATATATATAGGGAGGGATATTTTGAGAACCATGTTGAGTTTTAAGAACTTAAGAACTCAATTCTAAGCCACACATTTAATTTAAATGGATTGGAATATGTGGTTGAGATTAAATCGGGCAAAAAAGTCAAAGTATGAGAGAGAATAAATATGTAAGTGGTTACACTAACTTTTACGTCCGTTACACATGTGTAAAAAGTTGACTCGGTGCGTAAAAAATTATGTAATTCTTTTACGTGTATGTAACTTACTATATTACGCATGTGTAAAAAAATTCGAAAAAACAATCGTTACACTGATTTCTTTCGAGTTCTTAAAACTCAAAGGGGTTCTTAATTGAAATCTCCCCTATATATATATATATATATATATATATATATATATATATATATAGGATTGATTTCTTTTAAGAACCACTTTGAGTTTTAAGAACTCGAAAGAACTCAACGTAACAAATTTTTTTTTCGAATTTTTTTTACACATGTGTAATACGTAAGTGTAAGTGATGTACAAAAAATTACGGTATTTTTTTACACACCGAATCGACTTTTTACACATGTGTAACTAACGTTTAAACTTGTGTAATTATCAAAAATACTTATTCTCTCTCATGCTTCATTTTTTAATTAAATTTAATCTCAGTCACATATTTCATATAATTTAATTAAATGTGTGGTTCAAAATTGAGTCCTTAAAGTTCTTAAAACTCACCATGGTTCTCAAAATAACCCTCCCATATATATATATATACACATATATATACTGTGTAGGTAGTATTATAAATTTGTGTATGTATAAATTTTATTGTGTGTAGGATCATTGTAATGTATTCCTAACCATTAAACATAGCCCACACAATTTATAAGAAGAAAATTCATTCATAACATACAACACAAAGCATAACCTACATTGTAAAAACCCCTACACACAATAAAAGAAATTCATACACAAAAACTCCATATACCCTTTTATATTATAATAACTTACACAAGAAATACATGCATATTACTTCCCTAGTAAAACAGAATATTCTGGTAACTTTGCAATTCCTACACATAATAAACCGAACACTAGAAAAAAATTTCAACAACTACACTAAAAAAAAGGAAAAAGAAAAAAGAAGCTAATTGATTTTCAACTGTGCATGATTGTTGGGCATAGAATAGGGAATCTAAAAAATTTTTACGTTTCATATTTTAGGCCTTACGCTTCTACCCTTATTGTTGTAAATGAGGAGGTCAAAATGTATAGAAAATTACAAGAGTGCCATTTTAATTTTTCCACCATTGATTACTCCATCAATGGTTAAGATATATTTCTCGCACTTCTCGCTATAATATCACTTCTCGCATGATCCATCCCCTATATATATATACATATGTATGTATGTATATGTATTTCTTTTTAGAACCACTTTAAGTCACTTAAGAACTCGGAAGAGCTCAATGTAAAAATTATTTTTTGTTTTTTTTACATACATGTAATATGTAGGTTATATATACGTAAAAAAATTACATAATTTTTTTACACAACGAATCAACTTTTTACATAGGTGTAACTAACGTTTACACTAGCGTAGCCACATATTGTATAACCATTTAAATTATTTTTGTGGTCCATAACTCCATATTAAGTTCTTAAAGTTTTGACAATAAATTAGCTTTTTAGTTGGGGTCTCTCTTTAAGCAACCTTTATATTATTTGAGATAGAGGTATGGTTTGCCTATATCCCACCCTCCTCAGACCCAGCTAATAACTATGATATTAATGGAATATTTATTGGATGTGATTGATTTCTTAAACAAACTATCTTGATCAAATACGTCAATCTTTTGGCAAGGAACATGGCTCATAAATACCATATAGCATTTAAACAATATAAAATATAAAACAAAGCATCAACACCATATTAAAAGTCAAAGCCGCCCAGAGGATTTAAATACCAAAGCCTAACCGAAATAAAAAGACTCGATATATTAAATGAATTATCAATAAAAAAAGGTTTTTGCCCCAATATATTTACAATGATTAAGATCAATACTTATTTTACATAAAATCTAATCTAACTATCTATATAGTTGTCTACCATAAAATCCTACGTGTCACTTTCACCTCGCTCCTCGGCCCCTTTAAAGCCATCAGATTGCTTGATTTTTGAATGAATTCATCTCAATGATTTAACCCAGTTTTCTCGGGTCATGGTTATCTGACGGGTTAGGCGCGACCCGGCTAGCTGAAACGGGTTATAACATGTGAATATGAGTTATACCATCACTCAACAAAACCTAAAGCAACATTCTTCTTAATCTCCTCCGTCGCCCACCTCTTCCTCCTTCATTAGATTTCTTATCAACGAATTTCATCTCATCCAAACTTAAATATCAATTCACAGCAACTGATTAAGAATCAACATTGGGATTCAGAAGGTATGTATTATCTAATTTATTGCAAAACTTATTTATAACCTAAGTTTAATATGAACTCAAATAAGATTTCAAATTTGATTTCATTATCCGAATCGATATAGAGATTGTAATCCCTAATAATCCATCAAACATAGAGTCACATATATCACTTATTTTAAAAGATCACTATCACACCACCGTCTACCGGCCACAATAACCCTAACAATCTATTTGATTTTTGCAATCACAAAAAACTAATTGATTAAGAATAAGGGTTTGTTTCAGATTCAGTGTTTAATGTTAGAATAGAACCAATAAACTGATAAATCATATAACAACTAAAACCGATCCAACTTTGTATTGGTCATTTCTCGCTATCGAGAGTTGGTGATTTGGATTATGGGATGTAAGGACCCGTTCCCGGTATCCTACATTGGCGTTGAATTTACTCATAAACATAGTTCTAAATATCAGAGTTAATTAAAACTTTCGCGGAATAATAAAAGTCAACAATTCATTACCAAACATTCACATGTCCTTTAAAATAAAGCATAACATGAAACATAGTATGAAAGGTGACGTTTAAAACGGGAAATGACTTAGAAATATGATATGATTAGGAATAGTTAAGTGACGCTTTTTAATTTATACACAATTAGCCGTGCACAACTCAAGAAGGGTATAACCGTAAATTCAGAAAGGAATCGCTTACAGGTGAGTTTCTAGCCTCTTTTCTCTGTTATGTTTTTCAGGGCTGTGTGCATACTCCTATGTGTTAGTTAATACACTTACCTTAAGTGGTAAGTGTATGCTATGTGAATGTCTTATGAAATATATATGAATGATATTGAACAAACGTATAAAAGGTTAGGAGTATATATGTAGATGTTTATGTGTTGGTGCGTAATGTCAGTAGTTCATAGTCTAGTGTCTGTAATCGAGTCTGTAATGATTAATTATGTTTTATATGTCTTAAGCGAAGTTACTAACAAGTTCGATGTTTAGGCGAACTTGTTAGTCAAGCGAAGTTATGGACAACTTCGCCTGAACATGCCAGGCGAAGTTGTCGTGTATTTATATAGGTTACGGCTTAGCTTAGAAAAAGAGTTCGTGTGATCATTATCGAAGTTACGAGAGCTGTAACGTGAGGACGAGAGTTCGTGTCTGTAATAGTGATATTGTATCACGTGTTTTGGTTATAATATAACGTGTTTGTTTATCGTATCGTGTTTGATCTATTCGTGTCTTCTACGCTCGTAACGACCTACGCAGGGATTCCGCACCTACGTAGATCGAGATATCTCGTGTTGATCCATCCAGGGAACCTACAATTGGTATCAGAGCTTCGGCTCGATTGTGTGGTTCGGGATATTCACGCGGGTGTAGAAATCGTCCCGTTTCGACTATTCGCGGGACGTGTTTTCTGTGTTTTTGTGTCATTCTTACCTCCTACCATCGTATTCAACCCTTTACACCGTCAAAAACCTCGAAAAGCCTAGAAATCAGATATGCAAAAACTTCGTGTTCATCAGGCGAAGTTGCCGTCACTGTTCGTAGGGTTTCGGCGAAGATATAAGGTTAAGCGAAGTTATCCACAACTTCGCCTACCTTCTCAAGTTCGCCTAACTCAAGCGAAGTTCTCTACAACCTCGCCTACTTCCTAAGTTCGCTTACCCTAAGTGAAGTTACACTCAACTTCGCCAAGTCACGCGAATTTAAGAAAGATCCAGCGAAGTTAAGTCTAAGCGAAGTTATCCGTAACTTCGTCTACAGTAGTTTTCAGAAGAATTTAAGAAAAATCCAGCGAAGTTAAGTCTAAGCGAAGTTATCCGTAACTTCGCCTACAGTACTTTTCAGAAGAAATTTTTTTTGATTTTTTCGGGTTTCTTAGTTTTCGAGAAAGATGTCATCAATTAACATCTCTGAGTTAGTAAAGATGGAAGTAGAAGCAGGCTCAGCTACAAAAGCACCAAGGTTGCTGAAGGGAACCGATTTCGTTGCATGGAAGGATCGGTTCGAACAATATGTCAAGTACCAGGATGCGAAAATGTGGGTATGCATCCAGGATGGTTATATTCCACCAACTATGGAGTACGAAGGTCGTGATCAGATCAAGAAGTACAGCAAAATGGAAGATGAAGAGAAAAAGATGTATGAGGCCGAGAGCATGGCTCATGCTGCTATCACTATGGCTCTTCCACAAGAGATCCTTCATACGTTTAGAAAGTACAAGACAGCAAGAGAGCTTTGGGAAGCTCTTGAGAACCGGTTTGAAGGAAATGTGGGAATCCGTGCTTCGAAGATCAAATTGCTCAAAACCCAGTTCTCAGTCTTCAAGTATTTGAAGAATGAATCTCTAGATGATATCATCACCCGATATTATCATCTGATGACTGAACTGAGCAACTATTCAATTTCTTACCGAGAAGAAGAGATAGTTGAGAAGCTTCTTGATGCTCTCCCACCAAAATGGGAGATGTACACGGTGCTGATGAGGGAAGACAAAGACTTTCCCCAATATGATCTGGAAACGGCAGTCAACAAGCTCCGAACCTTTGAGCTTAACATGGTTAGAAAAGAGACACCTACGGATCAGGTTCAAGATCCAGGTATGTATGGTGCTAAAGTCAACTCTAGTTCAGGTTCGAAGACTGAATCAGCTGCCTACTACTCGAAGGGAGAGTCGGGTGCCAATTCATCACATGAGGGGCATGTGTCAGTCAACACGAATGGTGATGTTTGCTTTGTAGCAGGTGGATCTAGTGCTTCTAAACCGCAAGCAAGCAAGAGTAGTTGCTCTCCAAGTATTCCTAGCAACAACTACTCTAAGATGCCTATGAGTGTCAAATCTGCTGAAGAGCAGTTTGCTCTCTATGCTTCTTTTATTGCTTCCTATGAGAACTACATTCAGGGGAAGATTGTTGATCCAGCTATGTTGGATGAAGACTATGACCAGATTGATGCTGATGATCTGGAAGAAATGGATCTGCAATGGCAGATGGCTATGATCGTGAGAAGAGTGAAACGGTTTATGAAAAAGACCGGAAGAAAGTTTGTCGGTGGAAGGCCAGGGTTTGACAAGACGAAGGTAAGATGCTACAACTGTCAGCAAAACGGCCACTTTGCTAAGGAGTGTAGAAATGAGAGTGTAGAACGTGGTCAAGGCAAGTCTACACAGCATAATGGGGGTTCTAAAGATTATAGTGCCATGATTTCCAGAGAAGATGGTGAATACAACTGGAACCTGCATTCTGAAGAAACTTTCGAACAGGCCAATTTGGCGAAGGTTGAAACTGAAGGAAATGAGAAGGTTACCGGAGAAGAAAAAGCTTTCATGGCAGATGTTAAAGACCAGCTCTCCGAGGTATGTTCTAAACCTACTTGTTCTAAATGTGAAAACTTGTCTGAGCAATTAGCAACTATAACTGATCAGTATGTTGGTTTGGATGCTGAGTTTAAAACTTTAAAAGAAGATCATCACTTTACTAAAGCAAGAGAAAATAGCTATATAGTTAAAATAAAAGCTTGTGAAAAGGATATTAAAAGTCTAAAAGCAAAACTTGCTGAAAAAATACAAGTGATTGATCTAAGCTATGAAGTTTTGGAAGAAAAAACCAAGCTAATAGCTGAAAGAGAAAAACAGATTGCTGATCACCAGGTGAAAGTGGTGGAACTGAATAGAAAACTTGAGCAGTTCAGAAATTCCTCTGCTATTCTTGATCACCTTGTTAGTGATCAAGGTTCCTCTGTTAAGAGGGGAGGAATTGGTTATCATGAGGTTCCACCACCTTATATTCACAATTACACTTTTAATCCTAGTGTTCAGAAATCTGTTGACTTTAAGGTTGTTCAGACAGTTCCAATTAAGGTAACTAGTAAAGAACCAGATGTTAGTAGAGGCGAAACAAGTACGCCTGTTTCAAGTGTTAAAATTTCTGATCCGAGTCCAGTCTCATCAAGTTCGGATAAGTCATCCGAGCCTGGTAAGGCAAAAGAGGAGGCGGTATTGCCAGATAGTGGAGAGAAAGATAAAACAACTAAAAAGAGTTCTCCGCTAAACCCGTATGTCCCACCTTATGTGAGACAAACGGGCGGTAATAATGCCTCGACATCTAAAACACCTGTTGATAAAAAGGTTGAACATAGGTGTTGTTTTAGGTGTAATCAATTAGGGCACCTAGTTGCAGATTGCCCTATGAAGCAGAGATTCAGAGGTGTGAGGCCTACTAAAACTGAGAATAAGTCTAATGGTAATCATAATACTGGTAAAAATGAAAACCATTCAAAATTCAGAAATGTGACTAATTCAGGTTTTCAAAGAAACCAATCTCAGTTTTACACTGCTAATAACCAAACCACAAGCTATAATTCTTTTAATTCACAAAGGTTTGGAAGGCCTCACAATCAATCTACAAGGAGGTATACTAATAGGACTTACAAGAATTATACAGAGACTAACTTTGGAAAGCCAAGGTTCGGGATGTATAGATCCAAGACCAATTGGTCTTGGGTCCCTAGATTCTAATCTTTTGCTTTTATCGTGCAGGAACAGTTGAACAGGGCTGCAAACAACCTATGGGTTGTGGATAGCGGCTGTTCCCGGCACATGACGGGTAACAAAAACTTGTTACACGATTTGAAACCTGTTCAAGGAGGGAGAGTGAGCTTTGCAGGAGAAAGTGGAGGCAAGATTACAGGAATGGGAACGGTGTCTAATGGAAAGATGACTCTAGAAAAAGTAAACTTTGTCGAAGAATTGAAGCACAATCTGCTGAGTGTGTCGCAGATCTGTGATAAGGAGTACACCGTACATTTTACAAAGAATGAGGCGATTGTGTTACATCCTGGTTTTCAGATACCAGAGGAGTGGATTGTGATGAAGGCTCCACGTGAGAGGAATACGTATATTATGGATATGAGGTCGACTGAAATGGCCACGGAAGAATCATGCCTTATGACAAAAGCGAGCGAATCGGAGTCCGAATTGTGGCATAGGAGAATGGGGCACATTCATCTTCGGAAGATGAACCACATTGTCAAGAATGGACTTGTGCTGGGCGTTCCCTTGAAAAGTTTCAACTTTGAAGACAAATGTCTAGCGTGCAAGAAGGGAAAGCAGCACAAGAAATCCCATCACACCAAGAAGGTCAATTCTATTGTCAGTACTCTAGAATTGCTTCACATGGATCTCTTCGGTCCCGTGAATGCAAAAAGTCTAGGAGGTACTTCTTATTGCTTGGTGATCACTGATGATTACTCACGACATTCGTGGGTATATTTCCTGAAATCAAAAGATGAAACGGCTCAGATGGTGAAGAATTTGATTACCAAAGTTGAGAACGTTATGGATAAAAGGGTTAAGTTCATCAGGAGTGACAATGGAACTGAGTTCAAAAATTTTGAGATGGAGATCTTCTGCCTTCAGAAAGGGATTGAACACCAATACAGCGCTCCGTATACACCGCAACAGAATGGAGTGGCTGAAAGGAAGAACAGAACGTTAATTGAAGGAGCCAGAACAATGCTGGCTGATTCGAAGCTTCCTGTGGTGTTTTGGGCTGAAGCTGTTGCTACAGCCTGTTATATCCTGAATAGAGTCTTGACTGTTAAAAGACTTAATAAAACGTGTTATGAGCTTATGCATGGGAGGAAGCCCAACTTGAGTGGTCTTGAACCATTCGGGTCCCCTTGTTCGATTTTAAAGACAAATTCTAAATTTGGTGAAGTAGCAGATGAAGGAATCTTAGTCGGTTATGTTGTTGGGACTCCCAACAGACGTGTCTTTAATACATCGATCGGCAAGGTTGAGGTGGTGTGTAACACCGATATCACAAGTTACAAACCGCCAAAACCAAGCAACGGACCTGCTGAGTTTTTCGACTTTTAACATACCGTATTTGGATAGTGCAGAAGAAGAAGAGAGAGTTGCTACGAAGATGATCCTTGATGAAGAAGAAAATCTAGTGCAAAGACAGCTGTTTGATAAATGTCAACCTTCCTCATCAAATACTATCGATACCCCTGCTGCCTCTCCTGAAGAAGAATTTTTCAATCCGTTTCACTCTCAGCAAGAAACAACCATTGACGAGCTCTCTTCTAACTTGGAAGACAATTTGCATGTCGGTTCTGTTCCGACCACGAGAATTCATAAAGATCACCCTTTGGAGAATGTGATTGGTGATGTGTCCTCCGGTGTACAAACAAGACGTAGCTTGAATGAGCACACCTGTGTTTACACAAGCATTAAGGAGATAGGCATAATCAACGAATGCTTGTACACCTGCTTTATCAGCCAGATTGAACCAAAGAATTATCAAATGGCTCTAAAGGACAGCTCGTGGGTCGAAGCCATGCAAGAAGAGCTGGCTCAATTCAAGAAAATGGAAGTTTGGACTTTGGTTGAAAAACCGAAGCATGTGCATGCGATAGGCACAAAATGGGTTTTTAAGTGCAAGAGAGATGAGAAAGGGATTATTATAAGAAACAAGGCGAGGCTAGTCGTTAAAGGTTTTAATCAACAAGAGGGGATTGATTATAATGAAGTGTTCGCTCCTGTGTCAAGATTGGAAGCCATTAGATTGTTTTTGGCATTTGCTGCTTATAAGAAGATGAAGGTATTTCAGTTAGACGTGAAAAGTGCGTTCCTAAATGGGAAAGTTGATGAGGTTGTGTACGTTGAGCAACCTCCGGGTTTTCCTCACCCAGACTTTCCTGATCACGTGTACAAGCTAAGTAAGGCGTTGTATGGACTACATCAGGCACCTCGTGCCTGGTACTCAACTTTATCAGATTACTTGCTTGAAAATGGGTTTGAAAGAGGGAAGATAGATAGCACGTTGTTTTTCAAGAGAGAAGGAAGCGACTTCCTGCTGGTGCAAGTCTACGTGGATGACATTATCTTTGCTGCATCAAAAGTCTCCATGTGTCAGGAGTTTGAGGCCGTCATGAAGAAAAGGTTTGAAATGAGTGCTATGGGTGAACTAACTTTCTTTTTAGGATTGCAGGTTGATCAGAAGAAGGATGGGATGTTCATTCATCAGACCAAGTATGTCTATGATGTGCTCAAACGCTTCAAGATGGAGGACAACACTCCATTCGATACTCCAATCTGCGTCAACCATAAATTGGGTGCTGATTCTGACAATGACGCAGATGTGGACCCAACTCAGTATCGGGCTATTATAGGTTCTTTAATGTACTTAACTGCTTCTAGGCCTGATATTATGTTTGCAGTTTGTCTTTGTGCTCGTTTTCAGGCAAACCCAAAGGAATCTCACATGAAGGGTGTGAAGAGGATCTTGCGGTATCTCAAAGGCAAACCTAAGCTGGGGTTGTGGTACGCGAAGGGAGGAGACTTGGAGCTAGTCGCTTACACAGATTCTGATTATGGAGGGTGCAATCAGAGTCGGAAGTCAACAACTGGAGGATGTCAGTTTCTAGGTGGCAGATTGGTGTCGTGGCATTGCAAGAAGCAGACTTCAGTCGCAATTTCAACATGTGAGGCAGAATACATGGCAGCATCCAACTGCTGCTCCCAGGTTCTGTGGATTCAACAACAGTTACGCGACTATGGTTTGAATTTCTCATTTACTCCAATTTATATTGATAACACTGCTGCTATCTCAGTAACTAACAATCCCGTGAAGCACAGTAAAACTAAACATATTGACATACGTCATCATTTTATACGGGATTGTGCTGAGAAGAAACTGATTGTGCTTGAAAAGGTGGATACGCTTGATAATTTCGCTGATTTATATACTAAAGCGTTTGACAAATCAAGATTTCAAAACCTTGTTGAGTTGAATGGGATGATCAATCCCGAGTAACCATGCTTTTTGTGCATATTAAAAAAAAAAAAAAAACGTCACTATCGCTTAGAACAATGTCGGTTACCTCAGTTTGATGGACATGTCTTAGGATATGTTTGGTCCTCATTTCTACTTGTAGAATATGAGGATAGCCATTAACCAGACGACTGAAAGTGACCGGGGCGGTTTATGATGAGTTTTCATTCTTTCGCTTAAAATTAGTCGATCATACTTAGTTAGAAGGACACATACTAGTATGTGGTCGGTCCAGATGATCCATTGGATCTTCGGGATAGCCGCTGACCTGAAGACTTTGATTTGGTAGGGGCGATAGAAGTTAAAATTTTCTTTTAGGGAAATGAAATTATTTTTCAAGTCTACTACTTTGTAAGAAGTTCGTTTGCTATGTTTAAAAGAAAATTGATCCAACCTTGGAAAATGATAGATATACTGATTCTGTGTGCTTAACTAGTGAAGTTATTAGGCTTAAAAGGCTTTAGAACAGTCATTGTATGTCAAGGTAGCTTTTTATGGTGCGTAAAAGTAGATGTGATACAAACTAAATATACTCGATTTTATGTGGAAACTCCTTAAGAGTTTTGCATGTCTTCATATATATCTTTCCGAATGATAGGCAGAAAAGCGATTACCCAGTCATACACGAGCCCGTAAGTGTTTTGATTCCCGTAAAGATAGTGTGTGAAGAAACTGCAGTGATCCAGATTCGGGACTTGCAGTTGTTTACTACTCTGAAGTCTATGTAAATGTTTATTCGAAAAAAAAAAAAAAAAGCCTTATAAGTTATTGAAACATTCTAGAGCTGACAATGTCAAGACTTCTAAATCATGGAGTAAGAAAGAGAACGGGAAGCAGATGAAGAGTACTTACAAACTTAATCAGACACTATGGGTCGAGGTCAATTCGGGGTGACTTGGGGAAAGCCAAATACGCTTTGAGAATAGATAGGAGGCATCATAATTTCTGAGTTGTTGCCCACTTAAATTTTGAGACATAATTGAACCTAACTCGTATCACAGAAATGATGAAAACCATTTTAAGTTATTTACCTGCTTACAACCTGTTTCTTTATGTCATAATACAGCTAAACACGGATCTATGTGACAGTCACGTAATTAGTATGATTCCTGTTCGGATCTTTTCTAAAACATGGTAGTCCCTGTCTAGACTGAAATTTGATCCCTTTTACTTTAATTTTTAAAAGTTTTTCGTACTTAGGTAGTTTTTATGTTTTAATACTTGGTTACTTGATATTGATCTTATCATTTAACTCTTTAAAGGAAGTTTTAAAAGTTAATTGCAAAATGTTCAAATTATAAGGTTTGATTTTGTAAATATAGGCGAAGTTGTTAAACAGGCGAACTTGTGAATAACTTCGCCTAGGCGAAGTTAACCGTAACTTCGCCTGTATAACCCAGACCCTATATAAATGTTTTTAAAAGTCAAACGTTTCATTATTCCAAGAACACAGCGAACTTATTCCGAAATTCCAGCGAACTTAACATATTTCCGGCGATCTTGTCTTTCGATCTTCATCTTTGATTTCTTTTTCTTCGATTTCTTTTCCAATTAAAGGTGTGTTTGGGTTCTTATATCTTATAATCGATGTTCAATGTTGTTAATCCTAGGTTGTTTCGACACCCGGTTAGTGACCTCGGACGTTCGATCCTTAAACCCGGTTTCAAACTTGTTTTAACGTGGTCGTTCACACATTGATCGTCCAGATAACCATAAAATCATGTTTTCCGGATTCCTTAATCACGAAATCACTAAATGCACGTTGTTTCATAAACCTATCAACCGCCGATTCAGATTCAGGCGAACTTAAGGATTAGGCGAAGTTATCCGCAACTTCGCCTAAGGTTTAACTTCGCCTGAGGCGATGTTGTGGTGAGGCGAAGTTATCATTAACTTCGCTTGGACCTTTTTACTTATTAGTTATTAGACGAACTTAAAGATGAAGCGAAGTTGTTCCCAACTTCGCCCCACTTTTAACTTCGCCTATACAGACTTTATCACAACTTCGCTCATGGTAACAAGCGAACTTGTGTTATGCCTTAACGTGTATCTAACTTGGTTCGTTTGTTGCAGATATGGCTGCTGTTGCTGGTGCTGGAGGTGCTGGTGGCGATGACGGGGGAGATAACCAGAGACAATTCTTCCCTGGGCATAATATGTATATTACGTTAGACCCAGATGCGAGTGGTGTGGAGGATTACCACGAAATCATCACTTTCCTCCTTCGCTCGCGGATATTCCACGCAATCACAACTACTCTCCCGATATCCTTACCCAATATTGAGGATTTTTGGCAGACGGTGGAATACGATTGCCGCGTTGAGCCCCCGGTTATGCGAGCAACCGTCAACAATCAAGAAGTTCACTTCTCTTCTGAACAAATCCGGGTGGCTTTACGTTTTGGAGAGGAGACTAGGGATGACCCTACAGACTTTGTGGCTCCTTTCCGTGACGGAGCGTTTCTCCGAATGGGCTATTCTGGTCCATTAGGCGATACTCAGAGAAGGAAAGGTTTCTTGCTCGATCAGTGGCGCTTCCTCATGCACGTAATGATTGTCTGCATGTCAGGGAGGAAGGCGGGCACTGACGGAATGGGCGCGACCATGCAGTCAGCAATGACTGCTCTGACATATAATAAGCGCTATAGCTTTAGTCAGATGGTCTTCTATGAAATTGATCGTCAGCGAAGGGCGATGGCACGTGATAGATTCCTCATGTATCCAAGATTTCTTCAAATGATCTTGAATCATGTGGCTCCCACGTTGCCTCAACGTCGCCCTATCAGATACGTGGAAAGTGTGAACAAGCGTATCTTCGCTCAATGCCGGACATCGAGTGTGAGGAGCAAACCTGAACTGCGTCCTAGGCATACTCCACTATTTGGGTATTTAATCAACCCAGAGTATGTTCCTGCTAATGGGGACGAGTTTAGAGATCCTCAACCACAACAGGCGGGAGCACCTCAAGCTGTACCTGCTGCACCTGTTGTGTCAGCTGAAGAAGAAGTAGACCTTGACGCTGCTTTTGGCGGCCAAGGATTTTTTGACATGGACCAAGTTGATCTTCAAGAAAATATACAAGTCTCGGTTCCACAGAGTACGGGAGTATATGTTACTAGAGCAGCTACGACGGTGGCTGACTCAGATTTTGATGCTGTAATGGATGAGGCAAGACGTATGATGGTGACTCAAGAGAGGACGTATGGGAAGAGAAAGAGGACAGATGACGACAGTGAGTCAGAAGAAGAAGAAGACATTCATAAGTTGATCAGACGTTCAAGAAGGGACAGGACAGGTGCAGGTATGGGAGCAGGTGAGAGTTCAAGAGTAGTACGTTTCGCTCCACCCGCACTGTCCGGTATGTCGATTGTCCCTACATCAGTACAAGTTACAAGTTTAAGCGCCGCGGATGTTCCCGTGGTGGCTACATCATCTTCTTTCGGCATCCCACTCACTACCTTCCAGCTGACGACTCCGGAGATTGTGTCTTTACCACCTCCAACTCTTACTCCTTCAGAGGTGGTTGCTCAATTTGTTGAGTCGACAGTCGTTGCAACTGCAGGGTTATCAGGTATGATACCACCTGCGGTTACGCCTGCTTCTGATGTCCCGGTTACATTTGAAATCCCTCCTCAGTACACTCAAGATATATCACATATGAGGTTCGATTTCGATGCAACCCTATCAGACTCGGAAAGAATAGCTGCACTTGAACGGGTCGTGGCAGAACAATCAAGGGTGAATCTTATCCAGACCCAGGCTATTCAGCGCCTAGTAACAGAGAATCAGCTGCAGTCGTCCCTACTGGTTGAACATGGAAAAATTATAGATGCTATGAAGGAGTTCTTGGCATCTCAGGGGGAGACGAGCTGTAAAGGCGACGAGTTGAGGACAAAGAGAAGAAATGATAGAGACGATGATCCCAATGCATCGAAAGGTGCAGGTGGTGAGTTGCCAAGAACTACTCAAGCTCTTGGGACTTCCACAGCTCAGGGGGAGTCTGCAGGTGCAGCTGGCGGTTCTAGTGGTAATGAGGTGGTGATGGTAGATGACGAGGAGATGGGAGATGATGTGATTGATGCCTTGAAGGAGTTGGATGATGAATTTATGTGTGAAGATGATGTTCTACCAGTCGAAGAGATTGAAAAGATTGGTGCAGAAATTGTGATAGAAGATGATGTTGAAGAAGGTGAAATTGTTGAGGAGAATGTTGAACACGAGATCCCTGAAGTTGAAAAGTTAGATGTATGTCAAGATACAGTAGATAATGATACATAATGGGAGGAGCAGCCTAGATGGAAGGAAGGCTATGCTCATTGGTTTATCAAAACTAAGAAGCCTGCTGTTCCAACCATGTTCAAGAAAAGTTATAATATCAAAGACTATGCTGAATCAAAGAAATGAATTATCTGTTGGCTATATGATGAACAGTTAAAAGTGTTCGTGGTGAAAAGATATGATGGGATCCAGTACTTTAAGAGGACGTTGAGATCTCTCAATACATTGCCTGAATGTGAGGTGAAGGATTTGGCTAGATTGGGGTTGATTAATAGAAGCGACGACAACATTGCCAGAGTTATTGGGAAGATCGTGTGGAAATAAAGTATTAAAGAAAAGAAGTTTGAGTTATTAAAACCACAGAAGGGAAAGCTAGTGGAAGATAAGGAAAGAGGAATGAGAGCAGATGGCAAGCCATGGATGGTAATGAAGTACAAACCGATTCGATGCATGAAAGAGGTTCCAATGAAGACTATGCCTCAAGATGTGTTGAAAGATCTTAAATGGTGGTATGTTGATTGCCAGACTGCTGAAGCCGTGATGGAAGACGAAGACGAACAAGAAGTGCTAAGAGTGTATGATCCGATGCATCTTGTTAATTTATCGAAAGCTGATCTGCAGGTGTTAAATGAAAAGAAGATATTTTATATTCCTGCTTGGAAAGACGAAGCGAGGAAATATCAGCGAGTAGTCACGGTCTGCGTAAGAGAGGGAGTGCATGCATGAAGATTACAAGACAAGTGCTTAAAGATAAAGACATGAAGCTACTGCCAAGGGGGAGTCTGTTGGTGCATAATGTCAGTAGTTCATAGTCTAGTGTCTGTAATCGAGTCTGTAATGATTAATTATGTTTTATATGTCTTAAGCGAAGTTACTAACAAGTTCGCTGTTTAGGCGAACTTGTTAGTCAAGCGAAGTTATGGACAACTTTGCCTAAACATGCCAGGCGAAGTTGTCGTGTATTTATATAGGTTACGGCTTAGCTTTGAAAAAGAGTTCGTGTGATCATTATCGAAGTTACGAGAGCTGTAACGTGAGGACGAGAGTTCGTGTCTGTAATAGTGATATTGTATCACGTGTTTTGGTTATAATATAACATGTTTGTTTATAGTATCGTGTTTGATCTATTCGTGTCTTCTACGCTCGTAATGACCTACGCAGGGATTCCGCACCTACGTAGATCGAGATATCTCGTGTTGATCCATCCAGGGAACCTACATTATGAATATATGTGTGTGTATATATATATATATGTATATATATATATGTATATATATATATATAATGCATGTACGGTAAAGAATGTATGGTTGTATGGCAAAATATGTGTAACAACTCTGGTTTTCAAACTTATACTTTTATTCGACCCGGTTCAATGTTCGGATTATTTTATTAAATATTTTGCATTTATCAAGTTTAAATTTGTTTAATTATTAATATATTATTAACTTAATATTTAATATTTAAGTTTTAGTGTATTTACACTTTTAACCCAAAGTATAAGTTTTAAGCTACTATGTACCCAACTTCAAAATCCAAGGACTAGATTGTAACTTTATGTAATAACCATTACAATTCGGATATCCATTTATCAAATCCAACCCGTATGTTATTTTCTTGTACCCGAAGCTATTAATCACTAAATTATGTTAGGAAATCTCGTTTATTCGATGTTTTGATCTAGGAAATCATTCATTTATACCGATCGCGACCTAACCAACACCACAATCAAGTTAATAATATCATTGATGATCCGTTTTTCCATATTAAGCAAACCGACGTCTCAATAATCTTATAGGACACGATATCGGTGATTATATTTCAATTAAATGAATAGATACGATCTGTAAGCTATAGCCGACTTAACCCCTATATATAATTGATCTAGTGTTCACGTTTATATCTCATTCTTCAACCCCTTTGCGCCGGCCTTGTTTTGCTTTGTTATTCCTCATCCGATCACAGTTAGAGGTAATTGATATATTGTTTTTAATCGCGTTTTCATGAGGAGTAAAAGCCCCAAACTTGTTTTGATCAATTGTTAACGATTTGAATTAATCGAATTTCTAGGGTTCTTATAACTTAGATTGGGTTCTGCATGTTGTTTTTATGTTTTTCATTCTGGTGCTTAAACAACTGACAACGCCCAGCTCCTCTGGCTGGGTGTGTGTTTGGTTATCATCTGTGCCGACCAGGGACGGGTGTTCGAACCCCGGCCAGCCCGGATTTTTGTATTTTTTTATTTAATCCATTTAAACATGTTAATAAAGGTTTAATCAATTTAAATTAAATTACAAATATAATAAAATACAATAAATAATCAATATTTTATTAAAACCGACATAATGAGTCGTTGTCTTTCCGAACCTTGATTTAAAACCATATATACATATATATATGTATATATATATATATATATATATATATATAATAGTTATTGGAATTGTTAAAAGGATTTCCTTCTTTTTTCTTTTTAAATATAAAATACATATTTATAAATATATCTTATATGATAAACAAATTATTAATATTATTTAGTGCAACCTTAAATAAAAATAATGCTTATAATCAAAATGGGTTTATTTTGTAATTATATTTTATCAATCTTTATAAAAATAGTCTTTAGAATAATTTATTTTAAAACCCTCAAACTCGAGTCATTATTAATATGTATTGTCCATTATTTTGATTTGTTGTATTCTCCGGTTTTCACTTATACTTAGGATTCGTTCATTGATACAACTCGAGCGTGACGTTGTCTTATCGTCTTACTGTATTTTCATCATCCTTGCTCGTCTTTGAGGTGAGTACCACATTCCCCTATTTTACTTGTTTTCCACGTTTTCGGGACATATGCGTAAATATATTTCTCATTTTATACTTATACTTAAAACTGCAACTTTGTCTTATGTGTTAACAACTTATACCTTACTTATTTATGTGCTTATTTGCTTTGTATGCTTTCGCATTAGGAGATGTCCAACATAATCTCAGTCTAGTATGATCATACGCCAGTCGTTATAGCTTTGTGCTTCTCGACATCTCAGTTATACTTGCTCATTTGGTTATTTTGTTATTCTCATATGACTTGTTACAAATACATATTTTTATTTATACTTTGAATTGGTGTGTTGCTCACTCAACCTTGTGTTGACAAAACTATATTATTTTCATCGCATATGCAGGTATTCGTTTGATGTGAAGTACAAGATCACTTAAGGATTTATGCTAGAAGAAAAACTTAATAATATATATTGTTAATGATTGATATATGTATTTGTGTATTTGAATTTTGTATGGATAATTATTATTTGGAAATTTATTTAATAGATATCGACACTTTTAATAATGCATGATAGTAACCTTGAGAGCTGTGATAATCAGTTCACGCCCTGGCATTTCCGCCTAGGTTGGGGTGTGACAATATGTATAGTTGTATGGTTTGTATGGCTGTATGCTTAAAGGGTTGCAGACCCTAAATATCAGCGAAAGTTAAAGAGTTGCATACCCAAATAATATCTGCGAAGGTTAAAGGGTTGCAGACTCTTCTAAATTTTGCGAAGGTTAAAGGGTTGCAAACCCTAATGATATCTGTGAAGGTTATGGGGCGAAAAGCTCTTTAAAATGTAGAGATAATTGAATGAGAAATTGCATGTGTTGGTGCATCGTCTTCACAGGCACCCGCTTCAAGTAGGTTCCCCGGACGGATCACACGAGATATCCCGATATACACAGGTGCGGAATCCCTGTGTAGATCGTTACGGACGTAGAATATTAGCTCACGAACACACGAACACGATATGAACAAAACCACGTTATATTAATAACTCGAACCGAGATGCTTACAGGCTCACGTCAATAGACTCACTGAATTACACGTAAACTATATCGATCGACCAAAACTCTAACCCCGTAAACAGTAAACTGTAACTATATAAATACACGACAACTTCGCCTCAGGCGAAGTTGTCTATAACTTTGCTCGTTCAACAAGTTCGCCTAGGCGAACTTGTCAACAACTTCGCTTGGTTAACAAGTTAGCCTAAGCGAACTTGTCAACAACTTCGCTGTAAACAAACAATTACATAAACAATATTACAGACTCGATTACAGACATAAGACATATGAACTACTGACATCTATGCACCAACAGACTCCCCCTTGGCAGTAGCTTCATATCTTGATCTTTCAGCTCTTGTCCCGTAATCCTGTATCTTCATGCGTGCACTCCTTCTCTAACACACACCGTGACTACTTGCTGATATTTCCTTGCTTCATCCTTCCAAGCAGGAATATAGAATATCTTCTTTTCATTCAGCACTTGCAAATCAGCTTTCGATAAGTTAACAAGATGCATCGGGTCATACACCCTCAGCACTTCTTGTTCATCTTCGTCTTCCATCATGGCTTCAGCAGTCTGGCAATCAACGTACCACCATTTTAGATTCTTCAACACATCTTGAGACATAGTCTTCATTGGAACCTCCTTGATGCATCGGATCGGTTTGTACTTCATCACCATCCATGGCTTGCCATCTGCTCTCAATCCCCTCTCTGTATCCTCCACGAGCTTTCCCTTCTGTGGCTTTAATAGTTCAAACTTCTTTTCTTTTATGCTTTCTTTCCACACAATCTTCTCAATCACTCTCGCCATATTGTTGTCACTTCTATTTATCAGGCCCAACCTGGCCAAATCCTTCACCTCGCATTCGGGCAACGTATTGAGAGATCTCAACATTCGTTTGAAGTATTGAATACCATCATAACGCTTCACCACAAACAATTTTATCTGTTCATCATAAATCCAACAGATAATTCCCTTCTTCGACTCAGCATATCCTTTGATGTTATAACTCTTCTTGAACATGGCTGGAACAGCAGGCTTCTTGGTCTTAATAAACCAATGAGCACAGCCTTCCTTCCACCTAGGCTGCTCCTCCCACTCAGTCTCATCCATCTCAGCACCCATGTCTGCTTTCTCAACATCAGGGATCTCGTGTTCAACTCCTTCTTCTACTATCTCCCCCTCTTCTATCCCATCTTCAATCACAATCTGCTCACCGATCTTCTCAATCATATCACTCGGCAGCACATCTTCATCAAACAGCACATCGTCGCTGAACATGTCATCGTCATGCTCCTTCAGCACATCAATCACATCATCCTCCACCAACACCACATCATCACCACCAGCCGCGTCGGTAGACTCCCCCTCAGCTGTGGAAGTACCAAGAGCTTGAGAAGTTCTTGGCAGCTCACCACCTGCATCTTTCGATGCATTGGGATCATCGTCACGGTCGTTTCTCTTCTTCGTTCTGAGCTCGTCGCCCTTACAGCTCATCTCCCTCTGAAATGCCAAGAACTCCTTCAAGGCATCTATAACTTTCCCATGTTCAACCAGGAGGGATGCCTGTAGTTGATTTGCTTCCACTAGGCTTTGAATAGTCTTCGATTGCTCTGCCACGATCCGCTCTAGTGAAGCTATTCTCTCTGAATCTGAAGTAGGCGAAGGCGAGACACCAGAAGCAGGCGTAACCGCAGGTGGTACCATACCTGATAACCCTGCAGCAGTAACGACCGTTGACTCCACAAAACGTGCAGCTACCACCGACTGAGTAAGCGTTGGAGGCGGTAGAGACACGATCTCCGGAGTCGACGTCTAGATAGCAGTGACGGAAGGAGTGCCAGCAGCTGATGTAGCCACCACGGGAACATCCGCAGCGCTTGTACTTGTCACCTGTACAGAGGAAGGAACAATAGACATACCAGACAGTGCGGCCGGAGCAAAACGTACAGTCCTTGAAGTCTCTCCAGCTCCCATGCCAGCACCTGTCCTTTCCCGTCTTGATCTTCTAATCAGCTTATGTATATCTTCTTCCTCTTCTGACTCTTCATCATCTTCCGTTCTCTTTCTCTTCCCAATCGTTCTCTCTCGAGACACCATCAATCGTCTCCCCTCATTCATAATCTCATCCAAATCGGAGTCAGCCATCGACGTAGCTGCTCTAGTCATACTCACACCCGAACCTTGTGCAGCTGAGACTTGCACATCTTCAACTTGATCCATGTCAAAATAGCCTTGACCTCCAAAAACAGCGTCAAGGTCTATATCCTCAGCAGTTGATACAACAGGCACAGCAGGAGCAGGAACAGCTTGAGTTGCTCTTGCCTGTTGCGGTTGAGGATCTCTGAACTCGTCCCCACCAGTAGGAACATACTCTGGGTTAATTAAAAACCCAAATAGTGGAGTATGCCTGGGACGACGTTCAGGGTTGCTCCTCGCACTTGACGTGCGGCATTGAGCAAAGATACGTTTGCTCACCGATTCCACGTATCTTATCGGGCGTCTCTGAGGAAGACTCGGAGCGACATGGTTCAATATCATCTGGATGAACCGTGGGTACATAATGAACCGCTCCCGAGACATCGCCCGTCTTTGTCTATCAATCTCGTAGAAGACCATTTGACTGAAGCTATAACGCTTGTTATAGGTCAGTGCAGTCATGGCAGACTGCATGGTCGCACCCATACCATCAGTGCCCGCCTTCCTCACCGACATGCACACTATCATAACGTGCATGAGGAAGCGCCACTGATCTAGAAGGAAACCCTTCCTCCTCTGGGTATCTCCTAATGGACCAGAGTAGCCCATTCGAAGAAACGCTCCATCACGAAACGGAGCTACGAACTCTGTAGGGTCATCCCTAGTCTCTTCACCAAACCTTAATGCCACCCAGATCTGTTCAGAATTAAACTGAACCTGTTGATTGTTCACCGTAGCTCGCATGACCGGGGGCTCAATACGACAGTCGTATTCGACCGTCTGCCAGAAGTCTTCGATATTCGGTAGAGATATCGTCAGTGTGTTTGTGATCGCATGAAAAATCCTCGAGCGCAGGAGGAAAGTGATAATCTCGCGATAGTCGTCCACACCGCTCGCCTCCGGGTCAAGTGTAATGTACATATTGTGACCCGGGAAGAATTGACGTTGGTTGTCACCATCATCTCCTCCTGCACCTCCAGCACCAGCTGCCGCAGCCATATCTGCAACAAACTAACCAAGTTAGAACGACAAAAAGACATAGCACAAGTTCGCTTTGTTACCATGAGCGAAGTTTTGATAAACTCTGTATAGGCGAAGTTAAAGTTGAGGCGAAGTTGGGAACAACTTCGCTTCAGCTTTAAGTTCGTCTAATTAATATTAAGTAAAAATGATCTAGGCGAAGTTAATGTTAACTTCGCCTCATCACAACATCGCCTAAGGTGAATATAAGTTTCAGGCGAAGTTACGGATAACTTCGCCTCAGGCGAACTTAAGCTTCGGGCGAAGTTACGGATAACTTCGCCTCAGGCGAACTTAAGCTCCAGGCAAAGTTACGGATAACTTCGCCTAAACCCTAACTTCGCCTGAATCTGAATCGGCGACAGTGAGATTTATGGAACAACGTGCAGTTGATGATTCGGCTAGTTTAGACGATTAAGAACTCTTAAACACGAGTTTTAAGGACATGTTGACGATCAGTATAGTGTTCAACACGTAAAAATACAAGTTATGAAAATCGGTTTCAAAACCGATGGTTCGAGGTTAATAACCGGGTCGAAACGACCCTTGATTAGCATGAAAGAACTTGTAATATATGATAAAACAACATCTCGAACCTTTGATCGGTGTGAAAATCGGAAATAAATAACACGTAATCGGTGTAAAATATCAAGTTCGCCGAAGAACAGTTTGAATGTGGATATAAGTTCGCTGATATTAATGAACAGTTTGACTGTTGATAATCCTTATATATGGGCGGAGTTATACAGGCGAAGTTACGGATAACTTCGCCTAGGCGAAGTTATCCACAACTTCGCCTGTTCAACAACATCGCCTATATATTTACAAATTTAACCTTATAAGTTTAACATTTTTCCAATTAAGTAATAAAACTTTCCTTGAAGAATTAAACGACACGATCAAGTCTAAGTAACCAGTTAAAAAATCATAAAACTATCTAAGTACAAAAACTTAAAAAATTTCAAGTATAAGGGATCAAATTTCAGTCTCGATAGGGACTGCTACGGTTTAGAAAAGATCCGAACAGGAATCATACTAACTACGTGACTGTCACATAGATCCGTGTTTAGCTGTATTATGACATATAGAGACAGGTTGTAAGCAGGTATAACTTAAAGTGGTTTTCATCGTTTCTGTGATACGAGTTAGGTTCGATTAAGCCCCAAAATTTAAGTGGGCAACAACTTAGAAATATTGATGCCTCCTATCTATCCTCAAAGCGTATTTGGCTTTCCCCAAGTCACCCCGAATTGACTTCGACCCATAGTGTCTGATTAAGTTGTAAATATTCTTGATCTGCTTCCCGTTCTTCTCTCTTACTCAATGATTGTGAAGTCTTGATATTGTCATCTCTAATATATTTCAATAACTCCAAACATATATATATATATATATATATATATATATTAACATAGACTTCAAAGTAGAAATTTACTGCAAGTCCCGAATCTGGATCACTGCAGTATCTTGAAACGCAATCTACACGGGAATCAGAACACACATGGGCTCGTGTATGACTGGGTAATCGCTTTTCTGCCTATCATTCGGAAAGATATATATGAAGACACGCAAAACTCTTAAGGAGTTTCCACGTAAAATCAAGTAAAATTAGTTTGTATCACATCTACTTTTACGCACCATAAAAAGTTACCATGACATACAATGACTGTCCTAAAGCCTTTTAAGCCTAATAACTTCACTAGCTAAGCACACAGAATTAGTATACTATCGTTTTCCAAGGTTGGATCAATTTTCCGTTTAACATAGCTAACGAACTTCTTACGAAGTAACAGACTTGAAAAATAATTTCATTTCCCTTTTCTTTCAAAATTTTAACATTAATCGCCCCGACCAAAACAAAGTCATCAGGTAAACGGCTATCCCGAAGATCCAATGGATCAGCTGGACCGACCACATACTAGTATGTGTCCTTCTAA
The DNA here is from genome assembly GCF_021521415.1 of Bidens hawaiensis. NCBI lineage: Eukaryota > Viridiplantae > Streptophyta > Magnoliopsida > Asterales > Asteraceae > Bidens > Bidens hawaiensis. The sequence goes on from NW_027494956.1 coordinate 155,613, forward strand.
CTAAGTATGATCGACTAATTTTAAGCGAAAGAATGAAAAACTCATCATAAACCGCCCCGATCACTATCAGTAATCTGGTTAATGGCTATCCTGAAAATCTACAAGTAGAAAATGAGGACCAAAACATATCCGAAGACATGTCCTTCAAACTAATGTGACCGACATATTTTTAAGCGATTAGTGACGTTTTTTTTTTTTTTTTAAATAACACAGGAAAAGCATGGTTACTCGGGATTGATCATCCCATTCAGTTCAATAAGGTTTTGAAATATGGATTTGTCAAACGCTTTAGTGTATAAATCAGCGAAATTATCAAGCGTATCCACCTTTTCAAGAATTATCAGTTTCTTCTCAGCACAATCCCGTATGAAATGATGACGTATGTCAATGTGTTTAGTTTTACTATGTTTCACGGGATTGTTAGTTACTGAGATAGCAGCTGTGTTATCAATGCAAATAGGAGTAAGTAAGAAATTCAGACCATAGTCGCGCAATTGTTGCTGAATCCAAAGAACCTGAGAGCAGCAGTTGGATGCTGCCATGTATTCTGCCTCACAGGTTGAAATTGCGACTGAAGTCTGCTTCTTGAAATTGCCACGACACCAATCTGCCACCAAGAAACTGACATCCTCCAGTTGTTGACTTCCGACTCTGATTGCACCCTCCATAATCAGAGTCTGTGTAAGCGACCAGCTCCAAGTCTCCTCCTCTCGGGTACCACAACCCCAGCTTCGGCTTGCCCTTGAGATACCGCAGTATCCTCTTTGCACCTTTCAAATGAGATTCTTTTGGATTTGCCTGAAAACGTGCACAAAGACAAACAACAAACATTATATCAGGCCTAGATGCAGTTAAGTACATTAAAGAACCTATTATTGCCCGATATTGAGTTGGGTCCACATCTGCATCACCGTCTACTTCAGCACCCAATTTGTAATTGACGCAGATTGGAGTATCATATGGAGAACTGTCCTCCATCTTGAAGAGCTTGAGCACATCATGAACATACTTCATTTGATGAATGAACATCCCGTCCTTCCTCTGATCAACCTGCAATCCTAGAAAGAAAGTTAGTTCACCCATAGCACTCATTTCAAACCTTTTCTTCATGACGGCTTCAAACTCCTGACACATGGAGACTTTTGATGCAGCAAATATAATGTCATCCACGTAGACTTGTACCAGCAGGAAGTCGCTTCCATCTCTTTTGAAGAACAACGTGCTATCAATTTTCCCTCTTTCAAAACCATTCTCGAGCAAGTAATCCGATAAAGTAGCATACCAGGCACGAGGTGCCTGATGTAATCCATACAACGCCTTGCTCAACTTGTACACGTGATCTGGATAGTCTGGGTCAGGAAAACCCGGAGGTTGCTCAACATACACAACCTCATCAACTTCCCATTCAAAAACGCACTCTTCACATCTAGCTGAAAAACCTTCATCTTTTCATAAGCAGCAAATGCCAAAAACAATCTTATGGCTTCCAACCTGGCGACAGGAGCGAACACTTCGTTATAATCAATCCCCTCTTGTTGATTAAAACCTTTCACGACAAGCCTCGCCTTGTTTCTTATAATGATCCCCTTATCATCTCTCTTGCACTTGAACACCCATTTTGTGCCTATCGCATGCACATTCTTTGGTTTTTCAACCAAAGTCCAAACTTCCATCTTCTTGAATTGAGCCAACTCTTCTTGCATGGCTTCGACCCACGAGCTGTCCTTTAAAGCCATTTGATAATTCTTCGGTTCAATCTGGCTTATAAAGCAGGTATACAGGCATTCATTGATTATTCCTGTCTCCTTAATGCTTGTATAAACACAGGTATGTTCATTCAAGCTACTTCTCGTTTGTACACCTGAGGACACATCATCAATCACATTATCCAAAGGGTGATCTTTATGAATTCTCGTGGTCAGAACAGAACCGACATGCAAATTATCTTCCAAAATAGAAGAGATCTCGTCAATGGTTGTTTCTGGCTGAGAGTGAAAAGGATTGATAAATTCTTCTTCAGTTGAGGCAGCAGGGGTACCAATAGTGTTTGATGAGGAAGGTTGACACTTATCAATCAGCTGTCTTTGCAATAGATTTTCTTCCTCATCGAGTATCATCTTCGTCGCAGCTCTTTCTTCTTCTTCAGAAATCTCCAAATCCGGTACGTTAAACGACTTAAAAAGCTTAACATAGTCGAAAAGCTCAGCAGGTCCATTGCTAGGTTTTGGCGGTTGGTAACTTGTGATGTCAGTGTTACACACCACCTCCACCTTGCAGGTCGAAGTATTGAAGACACGCCTGTTGGGAGTACCAACAACATAACCGACTAAGATTCCTTCATCGGCTACTTCCCCAAATTTAGAATTTGTCTTCAAGATCGAACAAGGGGACCCGAATGGTTCAAGACCACTCAAGTTGGGCTTCCTCCCATGCATAAGCTCGTAACAAGTTTTACCAAGTCTCTTAACGCTTAACACTCTATTCAGAACATAGCAGGCTGTAGCAACCGCTTCAGCCCAGAACATCACAGGAAGCTTCGAATCTGCCAGCATAGTCCTGGCTCCTTCAATTAAAGTTCGGTTCTTCCTTTCAGCCACTCCATTCTGTTGCGGAGTATACGGAGCGCTGTATTGATGTTCAATTCCTTTCTGAAGACAGAAGATCTCCATCTCAAAATTCTTGAACTCCGTCCCATTGTCACTTCTGATGAACTTAACTGTTTTACTCTTGACGTTCTCAACTTTAGTAATCAAATTCTTCACCATTTGAGCCGTCTCATCTTTCGATTTCAGAAAATATACCCACGAATATCGCGAGTAGTCATCAGTGATCACCAAGCAGTAAGAAGTACCTCCTAGACTTTTTACATTCACGGGACCGAAGAGATCCATGTGAAGCAGTTCTAGAGTACTGGAAATAGAGTTGACCTTCTTGGTGAGATGGGATTTCTTGTGTTGCTTTCCCTTCTTTCATGCAATACATTTGTCTTCAAAGTTAAAACTTTTCAAGGGAACACCCATCACAAGCCCATTTCTGACAATGTGGTTCATCTTCCGAAGATGAATGTGCCCCATTCTCCTGTGCCATAGTTCGGATTCCGATTCGCTTGCTTTCGTCATTAAACATGATTCTCCCGTGGCCATTTCAGTAGACCTCATATCCATCACATAAATATTTGTATCACGTGGAGCTGTCATCACAATCCACTCGTCTTGTATCTGAAAACCAGGCTTCAACACGATCGCCTCATTCTTCGTGAAATGAACAGAATACTCCTTATCACAAATCTGCGACACACTCAGCAGATTGTGCTTCAGCTCTTCTACAAAATTCACATTCTCAAGTGTCATTTTCCCATTGGACACCGTTCCTTTTCCCGTAATTCTTCCTCCACTTTCACCTGCAAAACTAACTCTCGCTCCTTGAACAGGTTTTAAGTCGTGCAACAAGTATTTGTTGCCCGTCATGTGCCGGGAACAGCCGCTATCTACAATCCAAAGACTGTGGGCAGCCCTGTTCAACTGTTCCTGCACAATAAAGCAAATGATTAGAATCTAGGGACCCAAGACCAATTGGTCTTGGATCTATACATCCCGTACTTCTGCTTTCCAAAGTTAGCATTTGGATAATTCCTGTCAGTCCTATTAGGAAATCTCCTTGGAAATTGAGTGTGAGGCCTTCCAAACCTATGTACATTGAAAGTATTATATCTTGTGGTTTGGTTATTAGTATTGTTAAACTGAGGTTTGTTTCTGTGAAAACCTGAATTAGTTACATTTCGGAACTTTAAAGGGTTTTCATTTTTAACAGTATTAAAATTACCAGTAGACTTATGCTCAGTTTTAATAGGCCTCACGCCTCTGAATTTCGGCGTCAGAGGACAATCTGCAACAAGATGCCCTAACTTATTACATCTAAAACAACACCTATACTCCATTTTCTTTTCAAAGGTTGTTTTGGATGTCGAGGCAGTGTTACCCGGCCGTTCGTCTCACATAAGGTGGGACGTACGGGTTGAGTGGAGTACTCTTTTTAGAAGTTTTATCTTTTTCTCCACCAGTGGGTAACACTACCTTCTCTTTTGTCTTACCCGATTCGGACAACTGATCCGAATCCGATGAGACTGGACTCGTAACAGAAATATTTACACTTGAAACAGGCGAACTCGTTTCGCCACTACTAACACTTGGTTCTTTACTCGTAGCCTTGATTGGAACTGTCTGAGGAACTTCAAAATCAACAGATTTCTGAACACTAGGGTTAAAAGTGTAATTGTGGTTATACGGTGGTGGAACCTCGTGATAACCAATTCCTCCTCTCCTTGTAGAGGTACCTTGATCACTAACAAGGTGATCAAGAATAGCTGAGGAATTTCTGAACTGTTCTAGTTTTCGGTTCAGTTCCACCACTTTCACCTGGTGGTCAGCAATCTGCTTTTCTCGTTCAACAATCAGTTTAGTTTTTTCTTCTAAAACCTCATAACTTAGATCAATTACTTCAATTTTTTCAGCAAGTTTAGTTTTTAAGCTTTTAACATCTTTTTCACACGCTTTTATTTTAACTTTGTAACTGTTTTCTCTTGCTTTCGTAAAGTGATGATCTTCTTTAAGAGTTTTAAACTCAGCATCTAAACGAACATACTGATTAGTTATGGTAGCAAGTTGCTCAGACAAGTTCTCACATTTAGTACAAAAAGATTTAGAACTTACCTCGGAAATTTGATCATTGTTATCTGCCATGAAAGCTTTTTCCTTACCAGTAGCTTTCTCTTCTCCGTTAATCTTCTCACGTTCTTCATTCTCAACCTTAGCCATATTTGCCTGTTCACTAGTTTCATTCAAATGCAGGTTCCAGTTGTATTCACCTGCTTCTCTGGACAGCATGGCATTGACTTCTTTAGTATTCCCAGTGTGCTGTGCGGACCGGCCCTGACCACGTTCAACTCGCTCGTTTCTGCAATCTTTGGCAAAGTGCCCGTTTTGTTGACAGTTATAGCACCTCACCTTAGACTTGTCGAACCCTGGCCTGCCACCAACAAACTTTCTCCCCGTCTTTCTCATAAACTTCTTCACTCTCCTCACTATCATGGCCATCTGCCATTGTAAATCCATCTCCTCCAGATCATCAGCATCGATCTGATCATAGTCTTCATCTAGCATCGCTGGATCAACCACCTTTCCTTGAATGTAGTTTTCATAAGAAGCAATAAACGAAGCATAGAGGCCAAACTGCTCTTCAGCAGATTTGACGCTCATTGGCATCTTTGAGTAATTATTGCCTGAGGAACTTGAAGATCCACTACTCTTGCTTGCTGTCTGTTGAGTACCACTTGATCCACCCGCAACAAAGCAAACATCCCCATTTGAGTTTACTGACACATGCCCCTCCTGTGACGAGTTGGCACCCGACTCACCCTTCGAGTAGTAGGCGGCAGAATCAGTCTTTGAACTTGTATTGGAGTTTACTTTAGCACCGTACATCCCTGGATCTTGAACCTGATCCATAGATGTTTCTTTTCTTACCTTATTAAGCTCAAAAGTTCTGAGCTTGTTGACAGCGGTTTCAAGATCATAAGTAGAGAAGTCTTTGTCTTCCCTCATCAGTCCAGTATACATCTCCCATTTTGGTGGGAGAGCATCGAGAAGTTTTTCTACAATCTCTTCTTCTCGGTAGGAAATGGAGTAGTTACTCAGTTCAGTCATTAGATGATAATATCGAGTGATAATATCATCAAGAGATTCGTTCTTTAAGTACTTAAAGACTGAAAATTGAGTCTTGAGCAACTTTATCTTTGAAGCCCGAATACCTACGTTTCCTTCAAATCTGCTCTCAAGAGCTTCCCAAAGCTCTCTAGCTGATGTATACTTTCTGAATGTATGGAGGATCTCCTGTGGAAGAGCCATTGTGATTGCAGCATGAGCCTTGCTTTCGGCTTCATACATCTTCTTCTCCTCTTCTTCCATTTTACTGTATTTCTTGATTTGGTCTCGACCCTCATACTCCATGATCGGTGGAATATATCCATCTTGGATGCATACCCACATCTTCGCATCCTGATACTTAACGTATTGTATGAACCGATCCTTCCACGCGACAAAATCGGTTCCTTTCAGCAACCTTGGGGCCTTTGTAGCTGACCCCGCTTCAACTTCCATCTTTACAAGCTCTGAAATGTTGATCGACGACATCCTTCTTGAAGACTAAGAAACCCGAAAAAATTCTGAAAAGGGCGAAGTTAAAAAATTTCTTCGAAACAGTACTGTAGGCGAAGTTAAGGATAACTTCGCTTAAGTAATAACTTCGCTGGATTCTTCTTAAATTCGCGTGACTGAGCGAAGTTGAGAATAACTTCACTTAGGGTAAGCGAACTTAGAAAGCAAGCGAACTTGAAGAGAACTTCGCTGAACTAGGCGAACTTGATGAGAACTTCGCTGAGTTAGGCGAAGTTGAGGAGGTAGGCGAAGTTGTGAATAACTTCACTTCTCCTTATATCTTCGCTGAAACCCTGCGTATCCTGACGGCAACTTCGCCTGATGAACAGCAACTTCGCCTGACGAACTGAAACTTTCTGCTGATCTGAAAAACGGATTTTAACGACGTTTTTGACGGTTTAAAGGCTTAAACACACTGGTAGGAGGCTAGAATGAGCAAAAACACCAAAAACTCGTCCCGGTAATACCCGAAATGGAACGAATTCTACACCCGCGTGAATATCCCGAACCACACAATCGAGCAAACGCTCTGATACCAATTGTAGGTTCCCCGGACGGATCACACGAGATATCCCGATATACACAGGTGCGGAATCCCTGTGTAGATCGTTACGGACGTAGAATATTAGCTCACGAACACACGAACACGATATGAACAAAACCACGTTATATTAATAACTCGAACCGAGATGCTTACAGACTCACGTCAATAGACTCACTGAATTACACGTAAACTATATCGATCGACCAAAACTCTAACCCCGTAAACAGTAAACTGTAACTATATAAATACACGACAATTTCGCCTCAGGCGAAGTTGTTTATAACTTCGCTCGTTCAACAAGTTCGCCTAGGCGAACTTGTCAACAACTTCGCTTGGTTAACAAGTTCGCCTAAGCGAACTTGTCAACAACTTCGCTGTAAACAAACAATTACATAAACAATATTACAGACTCGATTACAGACATTAGACATATGAACTACTGACATCTATGCACCAACACTTCATCGTCTTTGGCGGCTTTACCTTAAAAACAAGTTTCCTCCAGCCAGTCCTTAGATCAATCTCGTCAATACGTTTACATCTCAGGACCTGGGGCTTGAAGAACTTGAAGCCATGATTGACCTCGAACAGTAAGTGTTGATGAAACCACTAACCTGTCCGGTAGCCACCACGCTTGATAAATGGACGACACGCGAGGGTACGAACATCCCAACGCGGTAGTGTAAGAACGTCCATTATCGTTTCGTAGTACTGGATTCCCTTTTCCCATTTAATTATACATACAGAATCATATAGCCACGAGACGATATCACCATGTACCTTGGATACAGTCTTGAAAGAGGTCACTTGGTTTTCTTTGACCCAAGCAGCAGCTACGTCTTTTCGTTCTTGATCAACATACCGATACGCCTTGTAGCTGAACCATTTAGCAATATCGGCATCGGTTGGGTTTTCAATCGAGCTGAACCGAGTGTCCACAACCTTCTTACCCTTTAACGTCATTTTCAAATCATCTTCAGCTGCTTTAACCGTTTGCTCATTGAACACTGGAGCACCTTGATCAACATTTGTGTGTTGAAACAAGTCAAGGTACTCCTCAGCAGTGACGTCTTCCATCTCAACATCCTCGTCTTCATAAATAAATTCCGTATTTATTTGAATAGATGGATCATCTGTTATACCTTCCTCATTCACCACCTCAACGTCAGGCTCAGTCTCTAACACAGTTAACTGTTCATCATTCAATCCAAGCAGTATGGAAATCTGCTCTCGTGTTAGAGACCTATCAACGAATTCACCAACCTCGATCTCATTCCTGTTCACCACACTCTTAACAAATCCCGAACCATCAATAAAAATTACCGTGTCAACTTCAATTCTATCCAGAGGTTTAGCCTCTGTGTAATCTTGATGAACAATGATTTGTTTATCCAAATCACCACCTTCACTAGTACCAGCACTCGAAGATGAGCCGTGCATTTGTTTAGGCTCACCTCTTGCACCAAACTCATCGGGATCTTCATCATTTTTCTTGAGTTTCTTTAAGGCATCCTCTTTGCAAGTCAACTGCAAGATTAGATCCTCTTGTTCCTTCATTTTCACCCCCTGAGACTTAACAATCGCACGTAGCGCTTTAGTCTCCTTTTGACAAAATGAAATATAACTCATCATTCGTCTTTGATTCTCCATAAGGCGTTCTTGATTCTGACATTCAGCAGAAATTTGGTTTTCATACAAATGAAGAAGATTTAACAGCATATCTGTCTGACGGTTCGGTGGCAAGTTGTACATGGATGGATGAACTGGTTGGATTGGTCCTTGAGGCCGAGTAATTCTCATAGGAGGAGGAGGAGGGGGAGGAGGCCTCATGGACGGTGTTGGAGGAACAGTAGAAGATGTAGCAGGAGGCCTTGGTATTTCAGTTAAAGCCATCTGTGGAATCAAACCAAGCCTTTCATGAGACACCATCATCGTCGTCAATGTGAGCGTCGGAGTGCTGGTAGTGAGCGGCACTGCCAGACGTTTTGAAATAGTTGGAAGAGACGGTGGAACACCGATAATTACCCCAACCCCAGCTGATACACGTCTCTTCTTTGATGGCTCTCCAGTTGCCACTTCTTTCCCTTTTCTCTTCCTTTCTCGTTGAGCTGCAATGGTAGCAGCTAACGCAACATTTACAACATCTTATTGCTCTTGAAGAGCAACATCACCAACACCACCACTACCACCATCTCCATCATCATTACCATCGTCATCGTTCCCACCTTCTCCCCCCTCACGCTCGGAATCCGAGTCATCGTGAATCCAACGTTCATTGGGAGGACATACATAATTAGGGTTAATGATATGGCCAATCATACGCTTGTCTCGTGGTCTCTCCTTACGGTAAATCTTCATTCGACGTATAGTGTCAGACGTCATATGTTCCATTGGAAGCACATCATTCATCAGAGTTTGATCAAGAACCAAATTGGGTATCAAATCTTGAATGATCAGTTGTAGAAATCGTGGATACATTAAAAATTTCTTCTTCTGAGTCGTTTGCTAAACTTGTTCTTTCAGATGATTGAAGACTAGCTCGGAGTAGTTAAATGGCTTGTTGAGGATAAGTGCAACAAAAGCCGATTGCACACTGCTTCTGCATTGGTCAAATCCACCACGACGACCACTCATACAATGTATCAAGACATGTTGAAGATACTTGTATGGTGGGCATAATCCATTCTTGTTCAACATTGATTCATCAATACCTCCACCATAACGTAAATGAGTAAACAAACCCTTGATCAACTGCTTATCAAATTCACTTGGGTTGTTATCATTGTCACCAAAACGAAGCACACGACGAACTGCTTCCACATCAATTGTAATAAGAGTTCGATTGATCGTGACTCGAATGTGATTCTCCACCTTAACATACTCAGCAGTATCCCAAAACTTCCTAATAATGCTCAGATAAACATTAGGTCGATCAGTGATTGCATAATGTATCACTGAACGTCTTAAGAATGCCAACATGTCTCCGAACTCAGCAACAGCAGCAACATCTTGATCAATATAAGCACAGATGTTGTGTTTTGTGTCCTAAGGTAGCAAAGTGACTTCTTCCTACTGTTCTTGAGGTGGTTGTTTTTGTGGTGGTTGTTCTTGATGCCCTTGATCAGCAACCGGTGGATCTTGATTCAATTGATCAGCCATTTTTCTGAATAAATCAGAACGAGTATAAGTAATGTGAAGGTGTAATATACATTTAGCACTTATATGTCTATTTATCTATAGATGGTGTATCTAATTTTATATGTCATGTGTAATCAATATATTTACGCGTTTAGACGGTTGGAATAATTTATTAATTGCAAAAATTAATTAAATTTAATTAAATAACTAAAAGGAAAGTGTCATTCGTTTGATTATCACCCTGATGCGTTACAAACATGTAACGAATCAAGTGATTCGCTATCAGGTAAATAAATTAACGAAGGTAAACTAGCGAATTTAACTATTAATAGTAACGAACTAACCATTAGTTCGTGTCAATTTGACGAATCCAAATCTGATTCGTTAACTAAGTGATTCGCTAGTCTAATTCGCGTATTAGCCTAACGAATTGGACACAATATAATTCTAGTTCGCTAGGATTAACGAATGGTCAATAATTAGACTCAATGTTTGACAATCCTGGTCAAAGTCAAAATAAATATGAACACTGAAAGTCAACATTCTGAATCCAGGTTAGATTATTCCCTACATATCGTCGAATAACCTAATCAACATGCGTTACGATCTCGGAAACACTCAACGAATCAAATGGTGTTGATATGAGGATCTAAACATATGAAATAAGTTAAGTATACTCGAAGTTTTAACAGAGTCTAAAACCCTGAAAAACATAAACATTCAATCGACCCGGCAAACAAGAATCAAACTTTTGTTAACGTCTACCCAGGGTCTCGGAATCACATTCCGATCACAATGAACCAAAATAAACATCTATAACATAGTATGACATAGATTAATTAGAGTTTTAAAACTTTGTAAAACCCTGAATAACCAAATCACATAAATAGACTATCAATACAGTGTCATTTTTGACGTAAATCACAAATATGTGATAATCTATACCTTAGCAACACAATGGTATGATCAAAAGTGTGAATTTCAAAGGTCGAGAAAATCAGAAAAATTTGAGCAGAGTGACCATATGTATAAAGAAGAAATAGGAATAGTGAAGGACGGTTCGTGTTACTATTGTCCTTTATACACAGTCCTTGCACGTTTTCCAATATACGAATCATACTGATTCGCTATGAATTTGAACTAACGAATTAGCTAATTCGTTCTTCAAATTCCTCACGTAGTGTAGCGAATGAGATTTGACTCGTTGTTTGATTCGTTAAATATGCATAACGAATTAGAAGTGGTTCGTTACAGAGTGTAGAAGCGAATTAGGTGAGCGAACTAGAAAGTAGTTCGCTAGAGAACAACCTAATTCGTTATCCATACTTAACGAATTAAAGTTTATTTAATTTTAACTTAAATAATTAAATAAAAATTTAATTCACTCAATAAATAAATAAAATAAATAAAGTTTATTTAATTAACTTATGGGGATTACCGAGACCGTTTATCTCGATAATCAATTAAATTAAAAACGTTTCACGTTTTCGAAACATAACTTAAAGGATAAATAATATGTAAGTAAAAGGATAAAATATTTTTGGTATTTTGTAAAAAATTAAAGAATGTATTTACAGAAATATCCGAACATTAGAAAAATAGACAATCTTTTTGTGTTTTTCTTATGAATTTTCAAAAGCAGTACATATTTTTGTGTTTTTGTTGAGTTTGAGCAGAGAATCATATTGACCAAAATGCCCTTCCATCACAGTTTTATATTTCAGCGATATTATGACTGGCGTTAAGTCGGTCATTGATATTGTTGTCCACTTAAATCTTATAACAAACCTTCGAGTATTTTTGTGATATGATTTATGGTTCAATTAGCGCACAGAATATCTGAAACTATCAGCCCCTAATCTCGGTTCAAGCTTAATTTGATTTTTGCCAAATCACCCCAACTTGACTTAAACCATTATAGTGTTGATCAAAATTTTTGAATACCAATTGTGAAATTTTGAGCAATGCATCAAGTTTCCTTTATTGTGAGTGAGTATGCACGAGTCCATCTGTCGGCTTACATACATTGTATCCCCTGGGGTCCATTTCTTGTTGGTATTGAGATGCACGCAAGGGAGGAACAATTGTATGACTAACAGCGGATTTTGATCAAGTCAGTAATTTAGATTGTACGAGGTACATCAGTGATCAAGTTTAATGACTTTGGGTTTGCTCTAAAAGCGAGTGAAATATTCAGGCATATGAATACCCAGATGATTAAGCCGCATAAAGACTCACAGTGTCCAGAATCCTAACGCTTGTTATTTGCTTTATTATATTTTTGGTTGATCAAAAACTATAAGGCTTGAGTATGACCGGTTATTACATTTCTGCCATCCTCACCGAGACTTTTGCTAGAGACTAGCACCTATTTCAATTTGGCTTTTCTTTAGGTTTATATCACTTACTTTACTCTAACAGCTTGTTTAAGACCTATCAATGCACCAATGATTAAGCACATCATCTTTTAAGCTTATTTCTTTATGGATTTGGGTCAAATAATCAATATACTATCATTTTCTCTTTTTGCTTCAAAAACTCAAAATTTTGAGGAGCATAAACAAAATTTAATTGCCCCAGTTAATTTTAAGTTCATAAATTAATGGCTATCCTGTCCATCTACAGGTAGATAATAGGACCAATACATGCAAGCAAGCTTCACAAACTTAAATAACTGACATAATTCTCAGCTGAAAATAAAGTAGAGAGCTTAAAGAACGCCCCAAGTACTTTCCATTTGTCAGGTAAATGGCTAACCCGAATATTTATGAGAAATTATCAGGACCAAACATATACAATATAAGTCCTTCAAAATAGAAGCAAATGACATAATTTTCAGCGAACATAAGAAAAAATCTTTTTGGTTTTTCACTTTACATAAAACAAAATATTTTTGTCTTTTCGGATTTTTCTTTATAAACAGGAAAATCACATTCTTTTTTGATTTTTCAGATTTTAAAATGTTTTTGGTTTTTCAAATATTAAAAACAGAAAAGATCACAATATTTTTGATTATTTTTGATTTTTCAAAATTTTCTAATGTTTTTGGATTTTATCTATACAAACGAAAAGCACAATATTTTTTATTTTTCTAAGATTCACCCCCTAAAACCTAAAAACAAAGTAAAGTTTAAACTAGAACAAACGAAAATAAAAGATTCTCAGCAAGGGTCTTCAATCCATTTAAACCAAGCAAAAATTGAGAACGTGTTTTATCAAAGGCTTTGGTAAATAGATCGACTTTCTGAAAATCAGTATGTACTTTCTCAAGATCAATTAATTTCTTTTCATAGCAATCCCATATAAAATGATATCGAATTTCGATATGTTTCGTTTTAGAATGTTGTACGAGATTTTTGGTGATACTAATAGCAGCAGAATTATCAATCAAGATGGGAGTAGTAAGAAACTTCAAACCGTAGTCGCGAAGATGTTGTTGTATCCACAAAACCTGGGAACAGCAACTCGAGGCTGCAACATACTCAGCTTCAGCGGTTGAAGTGGAGACCGTTTTCTGCTTCTTACACTGCCAGGAAACAAGCCGGCTTCCTAAGAATTGACATCCCGCTGTGGTAGACTTGAAATTGATCTTGCATCCACCATAGTCTGAGTCAGAATAAGCGGTAAAATCAAACTTATCATCCTTGGGGTACCATAACCCGATGTCAGGATTGCCCCTAAGATATTGCAGAATACGCTTGACCGCTGCCAGGTGAGTCACTCGGGGACTAGCTTGGTACCTAGCACATAAACAAACAACAAACATTATGTCGGGTCGAGAAGCAGTTAGATACATTAAAGAACCAATCATAGCATGATAGAGGGTCGGATCAACGGTATCCTCCAATTCATCCGGTGATAAATTGTGAACCACGGGAAGAGGAGTAGAAGGGATTTTTCCGGCAATAATCCTGAATCGGCTCAAGACATCGTTCACATATTTTGTCTGATGAATGAAAATTTCTTTGTCAGACTGATGAACCTGCAACCCTAAAAAGAAATTCATATCTCCCATCGAACTCATCTCGAACTTGGTTTGCATTGATATCTCGAACTCCTTACACAACGTGTCATTCGTAGACCCAAAGATTATGTCATCAACATAAATTTGAACAGGGAGAAGATCATCACCAATATTCTTATAAAAAAAGTGTAGTCGACAGTTCCACGTTTGAAACCATTATCCGTCAGATGGTCGGTAAGCGTGCCATACCAAGCTTTCGGGGCTTGATGTAGACCATATAATGCTTTGTTTAATGGGTAAACACGGTCAGGATAATCAGGATCTTCAAAACCTGGAGGCTGTAAAACGAACACTTCCTCATGAAGTTCACCATTGAGAAAAGCATTCTTGACATCCATTTGATGAACTTTAATATTCTTGTAAGCAACATATGCCAGAAAGATTCGAATCGACTCTAATTTTGCAACTGGAGCATATACTTCAGTATAATCAATACCCTCTTGCTGATGAAAACCTTGAACTACTAATGGTGCTATATTTCACACAATTACCCCCACGATCGTCTTTCTTACACTTATATACCCACTTGGTCGGAATCGCCTTCTTGACTCTAGCAGGTTTATCAATGAGATCCCAAACACCTAATGTGCAAATTGTTGTAATTCTTCTTGCATGGCTTCTACCCAAGAAGGATCTTGAAGTGCCATACGAGGAGTCGTTGGCTCAACTTGAGATAGAAAACATGTGAATTTAGCAACATTTACAATCCCAGACAAGTGAAGATCAGCATAGGCACACAATTCATTATTCTCACTTGATGAAGCAACTTGATGTCGTGTTTGAACTCCCACATCAAGTTCTCCAATAATGTTTTCTTGTGGATGGTAATTATGAATCCTGAGAGTAGGATTCTCAGAAACAGCAACATTTTCAAATAAATTAGTGTAATGTTCACCCAGATGAAACATCACTATCAAGTTCAATAACTTGATCCACAACTGCATTATCATCAGATGAAGTAGAAGCATTATCATTATGAACAGGAGACTCATGATCAGGTTCTTCAGTTGGAGCACCAATTGGAGCTTCAACATCATTTGAACTTGAAAACCTTGGAATTTCCAAATGTTATTCAAAATAAGCAAGAACTAAATCTTCATCTGGATGATCGGTTGTTGGAGTAAAAGAATTAAATAAGCCATCATAGTCAAACATCCAGTCGGGACCTTTCCTTGAGAAGGAGTAGTGTACTTTTGACAGTCCACATGGTACCATTCTTCAACACAACCGGACGTAAAGTTAAACACTCTTTTCTTAGGTGACGCATATCCCAAGAAATAACACTCAATGGCTTTTTCATCAAACTTTCCCACATCCTTTTTCAACATAGTACAAGGACAACCAAATGGTTCCAAGTACTTTAAATTAGGTTTACGATTATTCAATAATTCATAATTGGTCTTTTTGAGTCTTTTAACAGTTAGAACTCGATTGAGTGTATAACAAGCAGTATTCACCGCCTCATTCCAAAACTGGACAGGAAGCTTTGAATCAGCAAGCATCGTTCTAGCAGCTTCAATCAACGTTCTATTCTTTCTTTCAGCTACACCGTTCTGTTGTGGTACATACGGGGCACTGTATTCTCGATGAATTCCTTTTTGGATACAAAAGAAATCTAATACTGTATTTTTAAATTCAGTACCATTGTCACTTCGAATTCTCCTCACTTTCTGTTTGTATAGTGATTCGATCTTAGTGATTAGATTTTGAACAAGACCCGGTGTTTGATCTTTTGAGCTCATAAACAAGACCCATGAATATCGTGAATAATCATCTGTAACTACTAGGTAATACCAGTCTCCAGAAATACTCGCACGATTCACTGGACCAAATAAATCCATATGAAGTCGTTAAAGCGGAGTATCAATGGAATTTAAAAACTTAGATGGGTGCGGTTTCTTCTTCTGTTTGCCGTTCTTGCAAGCCACACAGTGATCGGATAATTTAAAATTCTTTATTGACACACCCTCTACCAGATCATTTGCCATCAGGTAGTTCATCTTTCGAACATGTATATGACCCATTCATCGATGCCAAAGCACTGAGTCTTTCTCGGTTGCTTTCGAGACAAAACACGTTTCGATCGATGTAGATACTTTAGAATTCATATTCAAGACATAAATATCTTTTGATCGAGGTGATCGCATGACAAACATGTCATCGGGAATCACATAACCCGGTTTCAAAATCTGAAACTCTTTACCTGTAAATACTGTAGTGTATTGCTTATCACAGATTTGTGACACACTCAATTAATTATGATCCACTTTATCACAATAGTTAACCTTATCAAAAGTAATCTTCCCATTCGAAACATCACCTTCCTGTGTAATCATACCCCCAGAATTCCCAGCAAACGCCGCATAACCCCCTTGAATATTTGTCACATTTGTTAAGAGGTTGAGATTCCCAGTAATATGACGAGAACATCTACTATCCATGATCCAGTTTTCACCAGAAATGGTCTTGGATGTATCCTACACACCAACGAAACTGATTAGTTCAAAAAGGCAGCCCAGGCCTCGGTCTTGGGCACCTTTTGATTTTCTTGAGAAAAATTAACCTTAGTTGCATTCAATTGTTGTTCAGCAACTTGAGAATAAGTTACAGGTTTCTTAGACTTTCGTCTTAGATACGCAGCTTGAACTACATTTGAATTAACATTTTTTCAAATTGGTTCGGTTGGAATAAACTTAGGTTTAACGGAACCATGAGTTTCATTCACATGAACAACTTTTCGAGGATGTACATTCGAGAACATAATATGAGTATCATCAGCATACGACACAGGTCGTTTCAGAATCTCTTTTACCAAAGGAACCGATTTGGAATGGTCCTTGATAAAAGGATGAAGATTCTGATAGTTCTTCTGGCCACAATTTCTTACTACATGACCTTGTTGACCGCAAAGGAAATAACTTCGCATATCAACATGATGATGTTGAGAGTTTGTCGGAACATGTGACACAGATGATGGATGATGATTCACATTTTTGGTCATGCTCTTAGCAAACTCATAAGATGATTTAGATTTCTTTTTCAAGTAAAAATCTAAATTAGAACAATTTGAAAAACTTTTCAACGTATCTATCCCAGTTGACTTCACAAATTGAATTTTCTTAGCCTGTTTAAAACTTTCTTTGCTTTAGTCAATGGATCAGATGGATCTGATGTTTTCGCTTGAGCATACTGACGTTCAAGTTCACGAACCTTGGAAGTTTCATTGTGAAACACACTCTCAATTAGTTCAGGTTTAATGATACTTATTAGAATGTCTTTCTCAGTGAACTTCGTGTCCATCCCCTTTAACTTAAACACACGAGCAGATGACGGTAGGATTTATGAATCGCAACAAATCCTCATCAGAAATTTTGGGTTTTTCTGATTTCTTAGCCTTCATTGGTTTAACATTAACATGAGCATCTTGTTTCACCTTGGTTGTATGCGAACCATACACAGCCTCCTCAAATTCATGAGGTTCACAAAGTATGTGATTAGAACTTGGAATGTTCTTGTTCTTGTGTATAATTTCTGGTTCAAACACATCCTCAATGATAACTTTATCAACATTTTCACCAAAGAATTTGCTGCTTTGAACATGAGGTTTCTGAATTGAAGATTGGGTTTTAAGACCTTTAGGAATAATAGGTTTTGCTTTTTCTAAAATCACAGGTTCTTTAAGAATGACATCTTCCTCAGTTGGAGCAAAAGGGTTAATTTTATAATCATTGTGAAACGATGGAGGAATTTCAACAAAACCTATACCTTTCGTTGAATCTTTTTGTTTTTCAGAAACTTCTATAATTTCATTCAACAGAAAAGAAGAATTTTGAAATTTACCCAATTTGTTCTTTAACTCAAGAACCTCATTCTCAAGCTTGGTTATCTTTGAGAGATGTTTCAAAATTTCTTGAAACTTTTGGTCATTAATTGTCATTTTCACAGATAACTCAACTTTGAGATCATGGTTACTTGTCGACAAAGCTTCAATCTTTTCACGAGATCTCATTTGAGATTCGAGAGATTGTCGATAAGTATCTTTTAATGAAGCAATTTCTCTTACTAAATTGTCATTGTGATTCTTTAACGATTCTAACTTAGGTTTGTTAGATTCACATTCAACACAAGTTACTTTAACTGATGATGTAGCAGAAATAGAATGACTAACCTCATTGATCTTAGCCATGCATGCAAAGACAGTTGTAGGCTTGTCACAGGAGTCATCAGAATCCGATCCAGAGTCATTATTAGAAGACACCTCTGTTGGTACATGTTTGTCAGTAGTTCATAGTCTAGTATTTGTTATCGAGTCTGTAATATAGTTAATGGTTTGTTTATGGTTTGTTTTGTAAACTAGCGAAGTTATCAGCAAGTTCGCTATGGCGAACTTGCTGATCTAGCGAGGTTACTGACAACTTCGCCAGTGGCGAAGTTGTCGTGTTTAAATAGAACGTTTCAGCAGAGAACGTGTGTTAGGGTTTTGGTTTTACGTTTTGTTTCGTTTTGTTCTCTGTAACAGTGACCTACTGTCATGGGTTTGGTTATTCAAGATAACGTGTTTACCTTATAGCTCGTGTTCATTGTTCGTGTATTCAATCTATACAATATCTACGCTCGTATCTATATACGCAGGGATTCCGCACCTGCGTTGTTAGAGATTTCCCGTATACGATCCACGTCCAGGAACCTTCAATTGGTATCAGAGCCATCGGCTCGATTGTGAGGTTCGGGATTTCACGCGGGTGTAGATTTCGTTTAATTTCGGGTGTTACCGGGACGAGTTTTTGGTGTGTTTATTCATTCTAGCTACCTACCAGTGTGTTTAAGCCTTTAAACCTTCAAAATTCTCGTTAAAATCCGAGTTTCAGATCTGAACTGTTCTTCGCGTTCATCGGGCGAAGTTGCTGAATTCAGGCGAAGTTGCCGTCACTGGAGATTAGGGTTTCGGCGAAGATATAAGGATTAGCGAAGTTAACCACAACTTCGCTTACCTCATAAGTTCGCCAAAGCGAAGTTATCCGTAACTTCGCTTACCACCCAACTTCGCTTACATCCTAAGTTCGCTCATTCTAAGCGAAGTTATTCTTAACTTCGCCAAGTCAAGCGAATTTAAGATCCAGCGAAGTTCTTGTTCAGCGAAGTTAACTTCCAGCGAAGTTATTCTTAACTTCGCCATCTGAGCTGTTTTAATATTTTTTTTGTGTTTTTCAGGTTTTTCAGGTTTTCGCAAGGATGTCCGCGATTAACATCTCAGATTTAGTCAAGATGGAGGTAGAGGCGGGGTCAGCCACTAAGGCCCCGAGGTTGATGAAGGGAACGGACTTCGTGGCATGGAAGGACAGGTTCATCCAGTATATCAAATATCAGGACGCCAAGATGTGGGTGTGCATGCAGGATGGATATGTACCTCCAACCATGCAATACGAAGGACGTGATGTGGTGAAGAAGTACAGTAAGATGGATGACGAGGAGAAGAAAATGTATGAGGCTGAGAGTAAGGCCCATGCTGCTATTACTATGGCACTACCTCAAGAAGTTCTTCATACATTCCGAAAGTACACTTCTGCAAGAGAGCTCTGGGATGCTCTGGAAAACAGATTCGAGGGGAACGTGGGTATACGTGCCTCAAAAATTAAACTTTTAAAAACCCAATTCTCCGTCTTCAAATATTTGAAGAATGAATCCTTAGATGATATTATCACCCGATACTATCACTTAATGACAGAGCTTAGCAACTATTCAATTGCCTATCGAGAGGAGGAGATCGTTGAAAAGCTTCTAGATGCTCTCCCACCGAAGTGGGAAATGTACACCGTGTTAATGAGGGATGACAGAGACTTTCCT
Organism: Bidens hawaiensis; assembly: GCF_021521415.1. Lineage (NCBI taxonomy): Eukaryota > Viridiplantae > Streptophyta > Magnoliopsida > Asterales > Asteraceae > Bidens > Bidens hawaiensis. Next base: position 175,375 of record NW_027494956.1, read on the forward strand.
AACTGTGACTTAGAGACTGCAGTAAACAAGCTCAGAACTTATGAGCTAAATATGGTACGAAAGGAGACACCTACAGACCAGATACAAGACCCTGGTATGTATGGTGCTAAAGTTAACTCAGGCTCAAGTTCAAGGCCTGAATCTGCTGCATTTTATTCGAAGGGGGAGTCAGGTTCTGACTCTGCACATGAAGGAAATGTTTCTGTGAACTCAAATGGGGACGTATGTTTTGTTGCTGGAGGATCTAGTGCTTCAAAGCCTCAATCCTCTACAAGTGGTTATTCAGCTGGTCCCACAAGCAATAATTACACCAAGATGCCTATGAGTGTAAAATCTGCTGAAGAGCAGTTTGCAGTCTACGCTTCATTTATTGCTTCATACGAGAATTATATCCAGGGGAAGATTGTGGACCCTGCCGTTCTTGATGAGGATTATGACCAGATTGATGCTGACGATTTGGAAGAAATGGATTTGCAATGGCAAATGGCAATGATCGTGAGACGGGTAAAACGTTTTATGAACAAAACAGGAAGAAAGTTTGTTGGTGGTAGGCCTGGATTTGACAAATCAAAAGTAAGGTGCTACAATTGTCAACAGTTCGGGCACTTTGCTAGGGAATGTAGGAATGAGAGAGTTGAACGGGGACAAGTTAGGCCTAACCAACACTCTGGAATTAACCGCGAGATCAATGCCATGTTAACTAGAGAGGCAGGAGAATACAACTGGATCCAACACTCAAGTGGTTTGGGTGAACAAGCACACATGGCTGAGACTGAAGCTGTAGAAGTTGAGAAGGTTGATGGAGAGAAGAAAGCAAATGAAGAAGAAACTGCTTTCATGGCGAACGATCAGGATGGTAGATCCAAGGTATGTCCCAAAATTATTTGTGCTAATTGTGAAAATTTGACTGAGCAACTAACCAATATAACTGATCAGTATGTCAAATTAGATGCTGAGTTTAAAACTGTTAAAGAAGATCACCATTTCATTAAAGCAAGAGAAAACAGTTATAAAGTTAAGATAAAGGCTTGTGAAAAAGACATTAAAAGTCTTAAAACTAAACTTGCTGAGAAAATAGAAATTATTGATCTTAGTTATGAGGTTTTGGAAGAAAAGACAAAATTGATTGCTGATAGAGATAAACAGATTGCTGACCACCAGGTAAAGGTGGTGGAACTGAACCGCAAACTTGAGCAGTTCAGAAACTCCTCGGCTATCCTTGATCACCTTGTGAGTGATCCAAGTACCTCTGCAAAGAGGGCAGGAATCGGATACCACGAGGTTCCACCACCCTTTAACCATAATTACACTTATAATCCAAGTGTTCAGAAATCTGTTGATTTTGAGATTGCTCAGTCAACCCCAATTAGAATTACTAGTGTCAAACCAAGTGTTAGCTGTGGCGAAACAAGTTCGCCTGTTTCTAGTGTGAATATTTCTGTATCAAGTCCAGTCTCATCAGATTCGGATATGTTGTCCGAATCTGGTCAGACAAAAGAAAAGGTAGAATTACCCACCAGGGGAGATAATGATAAAGTTTCTAAAAAGAGTTCTCCACTCAATCCGTACGTCCCACCTTATGTGAGACGAACGGCTGGTAATACTACCTTTACATCCAAACCAACATTTGACAAGAAAATGGAGAGTAGATGTTGCTTTAGATGTAACAGGTTAGGACATCTTGTTGCAGATTGTCCTTTGAAACCGAGATTCAGAGATGTGAAGCCAAATAAAAATGAGAATAAGCGTCATTTTATTCCAGCTAAAAATGAAAACTTTAAAAATTGCCAAAATGTAACGAATTCAAGTTTTCATAAAAACCAACCTCATTTTTACAACCAAACCACAAGAAATAACACTTTCTATTCTCAAAGGTTTGGAAGGCATTACACTCAATCTGCAGGGAGATTCCCTAACAGGACGTACAGAAATTATCCTGACGCTAACTTGAGAAAGCCAGGGTACGGGATGTATCGATCCAAGACCAACTGGTCTTGGGTCCCAAGATTCTAACTCATTGTTTTATTGTGCAGGAACAGTTGAACAGGGCTGCCAACAATCTTTGGATTGTTGATAGCGGCTGTTCCCGGCACATGACTGGCAACAAACACTTGTTGCAAGATTTAAAACCTGTTCAGGGAGCTAGAGTTAGTTTTGCTGGTGAAAGTGGAGGACGAATAACTGGAAGAGGAACAGTGTCAAATGGGAGGATGACACTAGAGAATGTGAATTTTGTGGAGGAGTTAAAGCACAATCTGCTAAGCGTGTCGCAGATTTGTGATAAAGATTATACTGTCCATTTCACGAAAGATGAAGCGATTGTGTTAAAGCCTGGTTTTCAAATACCAGAAGAATGGATTGTGATGAAAGCTCCACGTGAGACAAACACTTATGTGATGGATATGAGGTCAACTGTAATGATAACTGGAGAATCATGTTTACTGACAAAAGCTAGCGAATCGGAATCGGAGCTGTGGCACAGGAGGATGGGACATATTCATCTTCGGAAGATGAACTACCTTGTCAGAAATGGGCTTGTGATTGGTGTTCCTTTAAAAAATTTCAACTTTGAAGATAAATGTATTGCATGCAAGAAAGGAAAACAACATAAGAAAAGCCATCTCACCAAGAAGATTAATTCAATAGGTGGTACTCTAGAGTTACTTCATATGGATCTCTTCGGTCCAGTGAATGTACAAAGTCTTGGCGGTACTTCCTACTGCTTGGTGATAACTGATGATTACTCGCGATACTCGTGGGTATACTTTCTGAAAACTAAAGATGAGACTGCTCAGATGGTAAAGAATCTAATTACAAAAGTTGAGAATATCATGAGCAAATCAGTTAAGTACATCAGAAGTGACAATGGGACGGAGTTCAAAAATTTTGAAATGGAAATCTTCTGTCTTCAGAAGGGCATTGAGCATCAATTCAGCGCTCCGTATACTCCACAACAGAATGGAGTGGCTGAAAGGAAGAACCGGACGTTGATAGAAGGAGCCAGAACTATGCTGGCTGACTCAAAACTTCCTGTGATGTTCTGGGCTGAAGCGGTGGCTACAGCCTGCTATGTTCTGAATCGGGTGTTAACGGTTAAGAAGCTTGGAAAAACGTGTTATGAGCTTATGCAAGGAAGGAAGCCCAACTTGTGCGGTCTTGAGCCATTTGGGTCTCCTTGTTCGATTTTGAAGCCTAACTCGAAATTTGGGGAAGTAGCTGATGAGGGAATCCTCGTTGGTTACGTTGTTGGGACCCCCAACAGACGGATCTTCAATACTTCCACTTGCAAGGTGGAGGTGGTCTGTAACACTGACATTACTAGTTACCAACCGCCAAAACCAAGCAATGGACCGGCGGAGCTCTTTGACTATGTTAAACTTTTTAAGTCGTTTAACGTGCCTGATCTGGAGATTTCTGAAGTGGAAGAAACTACTGCGACGAAGATGATTTTTGATGAGGAAGAGAATTTACTGCACCATCAGATGACTGAAACATCTCAACCTTCCACATCAAACCCTTTCAATACCCCTGCGGCCTCAACTGAAGACGAATTCATTAATCCGTTTCACTCTCAGCCTGAAACAACCATAGATGAGCTCTCTTCAAACTTAGAAGACAATCTGCATGTCGGTGCTGTACCGACCACGAGAATTCACAAGAATCACCCACTGGAGAATGTTATAGGTGATGTGTCCTCCGGTGTACAAACCAGAAGTAGTTTGACCGAGAACACCTGTGTCTATACCAGCATAAGAGACACAGGTATACTGAATGAATGTTTGTACTCCTGCTTTATAAGCCAAATTGAACCAAAAAATTATCAAATGGCTTTAAAGGACAGCTCGTGGGTCGATGCCATGCAGGAAGAGTTGGCTCAGTTCAAGAAGATGGAAGTGTGGACTTTGGTTGAAAAACCAAAGCATGTGCATGCTATAGGCACAAAATGGGTGTTCAAATGCAAGAGAGATGATAAGGGAATAGTCGTGCGTAATAAGGCGAGGCTGGTGGTTAAAGGTTTCAATCAACAAGAGGGTATTGATTACAATGAAGTTTTCGCTCCTGTTGCCCGGTTAGAAGCAATTCGACTGTTTTTGGCATTTGCTGCTTTTAAGAAGATGAAGGTTTTTCAGTTGGATGTTAAGAGTGCGTTCCTTAACGGGAAAGTTGATGAGGTTGTGTATGTTGAGCAACCTCCGGGTTTTCCAGACCCGGACTTTCCTGATCACGTATACAGGTTGAGCAAGGCATTATATGGGTTACATCAGGCTCCTCGGGCCTGGTATTCAACTTTATCTGATTACTTGCTGGAAAATGGTTTCGAGAGGGGGTTGATAGACAGCACGCTTTTTGTAAAGAGAGATGGATGTGACTTCCTGCTGGTTCAAGTCTACGTGGATGACATAATTTTTGCAGCCACAAGAGTATCCATGTGTCAGGATTTTGAGGACGTCATGAAGAAACGATTCGAGATGAGTGCAATGGGTGAACTAACTTTCTTTTTAGGTTTGCAGGTGGATCAAAGGAAGGATGGTATGTTCATTCATCAAACGAAATATGTTCATGATGTGCTGGAAAGATTCAAGATGGGGGACAGTTCTCCATTTGACACACCAATCTGCGTCAATCACAAACTGGGAACTGAATCAGACGGTGACGCGGATGTGGACCCTACTCAATATCGGGCGATAATAGGTTCTTTGATGTATTTAACTGCTTCTAGACCTGATATTATGTTTGCTGTTTGTCTTTGTGCTCGTTTCCAGGCAAACCCAAAGGAATCTCACATGAAAGGTGTGAAGAGGATCTTGCGGTACCTCAAAGGCAAGCCGAAACTAGGGTTGTGGTACCCGAAAGGTGGAGACTTTGAACTGATAGCATACTCGGATTCTGACTATGGTGGTTGTAATCAGAGTCGGAAGTCAACAACGGGAGGCTGCCAATTTCTTGGAGGAAGATTAGTTTCATGGCAGTGCAAGAAACAAACATCGGTTGCAATTTCAACATGTGAAGCTGAATACATGGCAGCATCCAACTGCTGCTCCCAGGTTTTATGGATTCAGCAACAATTGCGCGACTACGGTTTGAATTTTCTACTCTCTCCCATTTTAATTGATAACACTGCCGCAATCTCAGTCATTAACAATCCCGTGAAGCATAGTAAAACAAAGCATATTGACATTCGTCATCACTTCATACGGGATTGTGCTGAGAAGAGACTCATAAAGATCGAAAAAGTTGATACTCTTGAAAATCTTGCTGACTTGTTCACAAAAGCTTTTGATAAATCAAGATTTCTTAACCTGATTGAGCTTAACGGGATGGTCAATCCCGAGTAACCATGTTCTACCTTAAAAAAAAAAAAAAAAAAAAAAAAAAAAAAAAAAAATGTCTTTATTGCTTAAAATTAGTCGGTTATCTCAGTTTGATGGACATCTCCTCGGATATGTTTTGGTCCTTGTTTTCGATTTAGGAGATGAGAATAGCCATTAACCGGAAGACTGAAAGTAACTGGGGCAGTCTTGACATGTTTTCTTTCAGTTGCTGAAAATTAGTCGGTCATTCTTAGTAAGAAGGACACATACTTGTATGTGGTCGGTCCAGTTGATCCAAGGATCTTCAGGATAGCCGTTTACCTGATGACTTTGACATGATTGGGGCAATTGAAGTCAAAATTTTTTTGGGAAATGAAATTTCTTTTCAAGTCTATTACTTCGTAAGAAGTTCTTTGCTATGTTTAACAGAAAATTGATCCAACCTTGGAAAATGATAGATATACTGATTGTGTGTGCTTAGCTAGTGAAGTTATTAGGCTTAAAAGGCTTTAGAACAGTCATTGTATGTCATGGTGATTTTAATGGTGCGTAAAAGTGTATGTGATACTAACTTAAATTTACTCGAATTTATGTGGAAACTCCTTAAGAGTTTTGCATGGCTTCATACATATCTTTTCGAATGATAGGCAGAAAGGCGACTACCCAGTCATACACGAGCCCGTGAGTGTTCTGATTCCCGTAAAGAAAGCATCTCAAGACACTGCAGTGATCCAGATTCGGGACTTGCAGTAGTTTAGTACTCCGATGTAAATACTGATGTTGATTCAAAAAAAAAAAAAAAAAAAAAAAAAAAAAAAAAAAAAAAAAAAAAAAAAATTTATTCATGTATCATTTTTGTACTTATGAGAAATAGTGACAATCAAGACGAGAACCGAGACTTCTCAAGATTTCTCAAGTTTGGAGTAAGAAGAAAACGGGAAGCAGACAACAAGTATCTACAAGTTAATCAGACACTATGGGTCGAAGTCAATTCGGGGTGACGTGGGTATAGCCAAATACGCTTTGAGAATAGATAGAAGTCATCATTACCTCTGAGTTGTTGCCATCTTAAATTTTTGAGCTTAACTGAACCTTAATCCGTATCACAGAAACAATGATAACCATTTAAGTTATTACATGCTTACAACCTGTCTCTCTATGTCATAATACAGCCAAACACGGATCCAAGTGACAGTCACATAGCTAGTATGATTCCTGTTCGGATCTTTTCAAAAACGTAGTGGTCCCTGACTAGACTGAAATTTGATCCCTTATTTCGTTAAAATTATATAAGTATTTTCTGTTACGTAGTTATTTTATTTTTATTATTTTATTATTATTGGTTACTTGGACATAATCATTTTAGTTATAACTCTTTTTGGAAGTTTTCAAGGTTAAATGACAGATTTTTCAAACTTAAAGGGCTGATTTTGAAGGTACTGGCGAAGTTGTTGAATTTGGCGAAGTTGTTGAATTTGGCGAAGTTGTGCTTAACTTCGCCATGGCGAAGTTAATCGTAACTTCGCCAGACACAACTCCGCCCTATATATGTTATGTCACTGTGCTCATTTATTATCTTCCGGCGAACATATTTTCACTAAACCCTACGGCAATCTTTATACTCAATCGTCTTTTCGATCTTGTGTTTCTTGTTACTATTATTCGTGTGGTATGTGTTATCTCTTGCGTCTTACCTCTCTCGTTCGTAATAGTTTACCCGGTTCGAGACCTCGGATCGTCGGTTTTTCAAAACCAAGTTTTTCCGACCCTTTGTTACGTGCTCATGGACGAGCCTTACGTCTCAAATCCTTTGAAATATGTTGTTCTTCACTTATAAATCATCGATTTTGTCCGAAAACCATCGGACAAAATCGATTGAATCTCAACAGTCGCTGGTTCTGGTTCTGGCGAAGTTAAGGTTTTGGCGAAGTTATCATCAACTTCGCCAGTGGCTGAAGTTCGCCAATGGCGAAGTTGTCCCCAACTTCGCCCTCGGCTTAAGTTCGCCAGTGGCGATGTTAACCGTAACTTCGCCAAGAATTTAACTTCGCCTATTTCCAATGCCTTATCAGTTTTCAGACGAACTTAAGGACGAAGCGAAGTTGTCTCCAACTTCGCCTCATCCTTAACATCGCCTGTACTGGTTACCTCACAACTTCGCACTTGGTAAACCGCGAGCTTGTGATTTCGGTTTTAAACGGTTCTAACTTGATTTGTTTTGTGCAGATATGGCTGCTGTTGGAGGAACTGGTGGTAATGACGGTGATGACCAACGACGACAATTCTTTCCATCCCACAACCAATATATCACCTTAGATCCGGATGCACGAGGCTTAGATGATTTCAGGGAGATTATCACATTTCTCCAGCGATCAAGGATATTTCATGCTATAACGACAACATTGCCCATCTCCCTACCAAACATTGAGGACTTCTGGGAGACAGCTTACCTTGATTGCAGGGCTGAGCCTTCGGTGATTAGAGCAACCGTAAATGGCCAAAACATACAATTCTCTTCTGAGGATATACGGTTGGCTCTGCAATTCGGTGCAGAAACCAGAGATGACCCTACGGAATTCACAGCTCCTTTCCGTGATGGAGCATATTTGAGAATGGGCTATTCGGGTCCACTGGGGGACTCACAAAGGAGGAAAGGCTTTCTGCTGGACCAATGGCGGTTCTTGATGCATGTGTTGATTGTTTGCATGTCCGGCAGGAAGGCGGGGACAGACGGAATGGGGGCGACGATGCAATCAGCTATGCTTGCGCTGACTTATAATCGCAGATACTCATTTAGTCAGATGATATTCTATGAGATTGATCGCCAAATACGGGCTGCGGCGCGCGAGCGATTCACTATGTATCCGCGCTTCTTGCAGATGATTATCAATCACATTGCTCCGTCTCTACCGCAACGGCGCCCAATCCGATACGTTGAGGGTGTATCCAAGCGTATCTTCGCTCAGTGCAGGACGTCAAGCACACGGAGTAACCCTGAGCGTCGTCCCAGGCATACTCCTCTTTTCGGGTATCTAATTAACCCAGAGTATGTCCATGCAGGCGGGGATGAGTTCAGGGATCCACAACAACATCAGGCGGCAGCACCTCCTGCTGTATCTGCTGTGCCTGTTGTCACTTCTGCTGCTGTGCCAGCTACTTCATCGCAGGCTGTGTCTACTGCTGAAAACATTGATCTGGATGCTGCTTTCAGTGGACACGGTCTGTTCGATATGGATCTCTCGGGTAATCAGTATTTGGGTACTACCTCAGCGGCTACTTCGGTAGCTGAAACCGAGCTGGATGAAACGTTTGCTGAGGCCAGACGGTTGTTGGTGACTCGGGAGAGGACAACGGGTAAGCGGCCGAGGGCTGTGGATGAGGATGAAAATGATGAAGATGAGGAAGAGGCAGTCCAAGTTGTGCTGAGACGCTCACGTCGAGAACGACAAGGTATGGCCACTGGAGCGGGGGAGACTTCAAGGTTCGTACGATTTGCTCCGCCTGCCTTGTCAGGTATGTCTCTATTGCCTACTACTGCACAGGTTACTACGGTCGAGGCGTCGGCACCAGCAGTTGTGTCGCTACCACCCCAACTGGTTGATCCCCCGGTGGTAGTTGCACGCTTCGTCGACTCAACAATTACAACAACTGCAGGGTTACCTAGTGTACCACCTGCGGTCACTTCAGCTGCTACTTTTCCACCAACTCCATCGCCTGCTTCAGACTCAGAACGGATTGCTTCGCTGGAGCGTATTGTTGCTGAACAATCGAAGACCATTGACCGCCTGGTGGAAGCCAATCAAATCCAAGCCGCCCTCCTGGTAGAACACGGACGAACTATCGATGCCTTCAAGGAATTCTTGGCATCTCAGGGGGAGACGACTTGCAGGGGCGATGAGTTGAGAACAAAGAGACGACAAGATCATGACGATGATCCCAATGCACCTTCGGGTGCAGGTGGTGAGCTGCCAAGAACCTCTCAGGCTCTTGGGGCTTCCACAACTGAGGGGGAGTCAACTGATGCAGCGGGTGATGATGTTGTGGATGTTGATGACGATGCTGATGTTGAAGATGTCATCGATGCTTTGAAGGACTTAGATGAGGAGGAGGATGATGACTGTGTGAATGATGATGACGTGTTGCCCGTGGAGGAGATAGAAAGGATTGGAGAAAAGATTGATGTGGTAAATGTGTTGGAAGAAGGAGAGATCGTGGATGATGCAGTGGAACATGAGATTCCAGCTGTTGAAAGAGCAGATTTTGGGGATAAGAATGTGGTAGATGAGATGGTGTGGGAAGAGCAGCCTAGATGGAAGGAAGAATATGCTCATTGGTTTGTCAAGACCAAGAAGCCTGCTGTTCCAACCATGTTCAGAAAGAGCTACAACATTAAAGGGTATGCAGAGGCGAAAAAGGGGATTATTTGTTGGATTTATGATGAACAGCTCAAGTTGTTTGTGGTGAAGCGTTATGATGGCGTTCAATATTTCAAGAGAATGTTGAGATCGTTCAACACATTGCCTGAATGCGAAGTAAAGGACTTGGCCAGGTTGGGCCTGATAAACAGAAGCAACGACAATATGGCTAGAATGATTGAGAAGATAATGTGGAAAGAAGGAGTAAAAGAAAAGAAGTTCGAGTTGCTAAAGCCACAAAAGGGAAAATTAGTGAAGGATACAGAAAGAGGTATGAGAGCAGATGGTAAACCGTGGATGGTGATGAAGTACAAACCAGTCCGATGTATCAAGGAGGTACCCATGAAAACTATGCCTCAAAATGTACTGAAAGATCTGAAATGGTGGTATGTGGATTGCGAGACAGCTGAGGCGGTTATGGAAGATGAGGACGAACAAGAAGTACTTCGGGTTTATGACCCGATGCATCTTGTTAATCTATCGCAGGCTGATCTGGAAGTGCTGAACAACAAGAAGATCTTCTACATTCCTGCTTGGAAGGATCAAGCGAGGAAATATCAAGGAGTTGTGTCGGTTTGTGTGAGAGAAGGGGCGCACGCGTGAAAGTGCAAGATTACAAGACTCAGAGATCAAGATATGAAGCTACTGCCAAGGGGGAGTCTGTTGGTACATGTTTGTCAGTAGTTCATAGTCTAGTATTTGTTATCGAGTCTGTAATATAGTTAATGGTTTGTTTATGGTTTGTTTTGTAAACTAGCGAAGTTATCAGCAAGTTCGCTATGGCGAACTTGCTGATCTAGCGAGGTTACTGACAACTTCGCCAGTGGCGAAGTTGTCGTGTTTAAATAGAACGTTTCAGCAGAGAACGTGTGTTAGGGTTTTGGTTTTACGTTTTGTTTCGTTTTGTTCTCTGTAACAGTGACCTACTGTCACGGGTTTGGTTATTCAAGATAACGTGTTTACCTTATAGCTCGTGTTCATTGTTCGTGTATTCAATCTATACAATATCTACGCTCGTATCTATATACGCAGGGATTCCGCACCTGCGTTGTTAGAGATTTCCCGTATACGATCCACGTCCAGGAACCTTCAACCTCACTTCCACTAGCATCATGAAAATCTTGAGTCAATCCAAACAAAGCCAAATTAGCTTGATTATCATTACACAATAGTTGTTGTGACCAATCATTTCCATCAGCTAACATTGCTTGTGACCCAGAACTTGATGGTTTCTTCTCAGCATCATTACCTCGTGGTGTTGAAGAATTTTGATTTTGACCACGAGGACCAGTATACTCCTTTTTCGGTTCGTCACATTCTTTTGCAAAATGTCTGAATTCTTGACAATTATAACATTTCACCTTTAACTTGCCAAATCCCAATTTCTTGTTCAGGGTAGGAAGATCTTTTCCGGTTCTTTGCATAAATCTTTTCACTTTACGAACAATCATTGCCATGTTCCACTTTAAATCCATGATTTCTAAGTCATCTGGATCAATCTGATCATAGTCTTCATCAGTCAGATCACTAGTGGCAATCTTGCTACTCACCAGATTTTCGTAAGAAGTCATGAAAGCTGATAAAAAGGCAAAATTTTGTTCAGCTTCTTTCATGTTGACATTTGGAGGTGTGAGTATTGATTTGTAGTGGACGAACTTCCTGAACCAGCAGAAACATTTGGCGACCCAGAATTACCAGCAGTATAAAAACATGCTCTAGGATCACTATAAATGGTTGTTTCATTTTCTTTTGCATTCTGGGTGAGAAATGCAGTAATCGGTGAAATGGTTGAACTTAGAGGCATGCTACCACCATAGAAAGCAGGATCTTGACTTTCCTTGGATGATTTTTGACACTTGAGATCATACTCACGAGCTTCAATCTTTTGTAAGAACTCACTTGCAGTCAAGTCTTCATTGAAATAACTGTTTTCTTTTAATACCATTAGAAAAGTAGAGTACGAACTCGGTAGTGCACTCTTAATAGTATCAATTTTGTCAATCTCAGAAATTTCCAACTTCATTTTATCCATCTCTGCAATCAAGTGATTGAATCTCGTTGTCATTTCTTCAATTGCCTCACCTTTGAGTAAATTAAAGTTTCTAAATTGAAACTTAAGCATCACCTTTTTGCTTTCAGCCGTGTTTCCCATACTTCTCATTCGTATATGTTGAAACAAAGAAGAGCATATTTTTATACTACCCACTTGGTGAAAAATATTTGCAGGTAAAGCCATGGTTAGAGTAGAATAGGCTTTTGTCTCTATTTCTAATGCTTTCTTCTCTTCCTGTGAGTATTGAGATATAGCTTTAGGTCTGAATCCGATAGTCTCATCCCCAATCATAGGAACGGTATAAACTTCATCTAAACGATATGAGCAGTCAGGATGAACTGATCCTAGATGAGTACGAAACCGAGGTTCCCATTTGGCAAAGTCACTAAACTTCATCAATCTTGGCCATTTCGAATGTGACCCTATCTCGGTATCAAGTTGCAACATTTGTTGCATTAACATATTCTGTGAGGCTAGTGCATACATACCAGCCATTTTTAACAAGTATCACAAATTTAAGGGTTAAATGTAACGAACTGTGAACAATTGTAGCGAACAGTGAACAGTAAATTAACGAATCAAATCTTAACGAATCTAAGATTGATCAGATAGCGAATCAAGATTGAACTTAACGAATCAATCCAACGAATCAGATAGTCAACGAATCAGATTCAACAATAAGTCAAACTAACGAATTGACTAACGGATTGGCTAGCGAATTGATAAGTGTAACCTTAACGAATTAGAAGGTTTTCAGTAACGAATCGCTAAGAAAGACTTAGCGAAATAGATTACGAACCGGCTACAGTTGATAACGAATCAACTAACAACGAATCAGGTTGTTACAACGGGTTGTAACAAACTCTGACACCGAATGCCACGTGGCAAAGGTTGTTATGACACAAATTCCAAGATGAACACGTGTAACACGAATTAGTTAACACGAATCACGAATCAAGTGACACGAATCAAATATTGATACGAACTGGTTAACGAATTATCTATAACTCATAGAGAATTGACCAGATCAGTTAACGAATCAATGTGAATTTGATAACGAATTAAGAAAAATACTCAGCGAACTAGAATCATATTCAAGTCTTCAAATCTTCAAAAGAAGATTTCCAGAAATCTGGAAATGAAGAACACGAAACCCAGAAACTCAAATCCGTAATAGACACTCAATACGTAACCAAATCTCACAAAACAAGTACCACTCAACTTGTCATTACCATACGAAACCCACACAACAACTCTCGTAACCGATTAACACATTTCTCGAATCCAATTGTATCAAAACCAATCCTCAGTTTCAGCCACAAACCAGAACCAATACCGATTCAAACCAAAACCAAACCAATCTCTAATTCCGATTCTCTGAACCTTTCCTATACCTTAACCAACTCAAATGCAGTTCAAACCTTCCATAATTCAATCAATTAACCACAAATTGATCCAAATTTAATCAAACAAAACACTAGCAATACATAATACTAATTAACAGTCCAATACTCTAAATAAACAACCAAATCAAGTGTAATTGAGCCCCGAAAGCTCTGATACCACTTGTTAGAACCCAGAATCAATCTTTTAAACAGATCTCAGATCTGTGTTAATACGATTAATGCCTTAATACGGATCTAACTCATAATTACGTTTGATTGTATATGATATGTGTATATATTATCAGTATTAGTAGTTGTATGTGTGAATAATATTAAGATGAAGATCGAGAGCGATTTTGACAAAACTTCGTTAATTAACTCTCAAAACTTAAATAACTGGTGAACAGTGTTCACGTATAAATAGAAGACGGACCTAGTTCGTTAACATCCCCTAACGGACTAGAGTCCGCTTCGTTACATACATAAAACTAAATAACTTAGCGAATCGCCTCTTGATTCGTTAAACATCCTTAACGAACAAGAGGGAAATAGCTTAGATCTAGTTCGCTAAACATCCTTAGCGAACTAGATACTCACATTAGCGAACTACAATATAATTTAAGTGTTTATTACGTTAAACAAAAACGACAAATACATTTAACGATAAATACAAAGACTCAAGACGCAAAACCATGCACTAACACATAAGACTTTGTCTAAGTTGTTCGGGTCGTGACAAATGTCGATAGCCAATCATAATAAAGTATAATATTTTTAAACCAAAAGTTTGACTTTTATTAGAAAATTTACCTTTTATTACAATCATGAGTTACACGTGTCATAGACACGGTTTTATTACATGCCTAGGTTTACACATATTCTAACACCGCACCAACTATTTTCCCATTTCGTCTTAAAAGCCATCACTTATCTGAAAATCATATTAAAACACTTGTCAACACGAATGTTGGTGAGTTCTCTTTATTATACAAAAATAGTTTTTATGTATATATTTATATAATCTCATGATATAATGGTTCTCAACCATTATACCACAATAATCAATCCATTATAAAACATAACATTTTATCTTTTAAACAAATCGCTGTTGTAGACAAGCAAAGAATACAACAAGCGTATGACTATTAAAATTGATAGCTCGAGAAATACAAAAGTCAAAATATTACCACTTTTAACCCAACACGAATGGAAGTGGGGGGCGTCAGCCCGATAGATCTACCAACATTTATGTGTGTAATATCCCGAAATTTCTAGATTGATATTTAAATATATTATTTAATTATAACGGAAAAGTTTACTTGAGTAAGTAAACGAAATAATAAAATAATAAAGATGGAAGGTTAAGTAGGCTTTAAAGATGGAATCAAATATGAACTAAAAAGGAAAGATGGGACTAAGGTCCATGAGCTTAAGGGAGTATAAATAACCCTTAAACCCTAATCCTTTCCATTTCCATCAATTTGCACCATAGCCTACACGTTCAAAAACACACACTTCTCCAATTCCCGTTTTTGAGAAAATATCCCATAAAGACACGACGATTCCCAGAGATCTAACTGTCAGATCGGTCTCAAATTTTAACTGAGTGTTTCAAGTATATATATAAATATTCCCACTTATCTGATCTTCGATCAGAGGTCGGGAAGTCCCGTCTTTATCAGCAAAACTGTAGCAGCTTAAAAATAAAGATTCCAGCGACTGTTCAGCTTCTCCGGCCACTGTAGCAGCATTTTCCGGCAACGGAAAGCATATAGGATTGTAGATCGGGCGGAGACGGTTCCGTGGCCACTTGAATCACTCAATTCCGAGTTCGTTTGATATGGTTTTGGTCTAATCGAGTGATTTTAAAAGATAAACCTCGAAGGTACGTTTTTGTTAAAAATGTTTACTTTTCGTGTATGGATTTGCATGAAAATTGGTAGGATGATAGAATAGACCATGATTATTGATAAAAGTAATGAACTTGATAGTAAACGGGTTAGTTGTTTCGTTTTGGGTAAAACGAGTAGTGTTCGGTTCGTGAAAAGGACGGGTAAACGAATGCGGTTTTAAATGAAACTTGGTAGGATAGTAAATCGGACCTTATTATGTAAGAAAAATGTAAACTTGAATGTAAGCAAAATGTTTGGAATGAAACGGGACAAACGGGTAACGTTTGGACCGGGTTAGTGCAAGAAAACGATGTGGTTATAGATCAACACTTGTTTCTTATGAAAAATGGGAAAACGAGTCGAAAGGAAAGGCTGAAAGGTGATAAGAATGGAAATCATATATGAATCGAGTCCTTAAGAAACTTGATTCAAAAGAAAAAGTAATCGAATCGAATGGGAAAAGTAATCGAATCGAATCGGAAAAGTAATCGAATTGAATGGGAAAAGTAATCGAATCAAATGGACAAAGTAATCGATTCGAATGGTCATTTGATTAGAAATGTCATTCGATTAAAACTGTCATTTGATTAGAACTGTGATTCGATTATAATGGTGATTCGATTATAATGGTGATTCGATTAGAATGATGATTGGATTAGATGATATAGTTAGAGGTAGTTAACTGATACTCATAATTATTACACAGTTAGCCATGCCCAACTAAAGAAATGTGTTACAATCAATGCCGAAGGAAGCATGACCTAGGTGAGTTTCTAGCTCCATTTGCTTGTTATGTTTTCGGGGTTGTGTGCATACTCCTATGTCTTTAGTTAATACACTTATCTTAAGTGGTAAGTATATGCTATATGAATGTTATGAATGATATAGTATGTACGTAGATGTATATGAATATATATATATATATATATATATATATATATATAACTAAAAGCATGTATGATATGTGATTGTTTTATGAATGATCTGTGTATGATAAAGGAATGGTACAGAAAATATTAAGAGTAAGTATGAAAGTATATAAATATAAATATAAAGAGAGTAATGTATGGAAGAGGGTGGCAGACTCTAATAATATATGTGAAAGGAGGGTGGCAAACCCTAATAATATTTGTGAGGTTATAGGGCGAAAGACTCTTTAAGGGTGGCAGGCCCTAATAATATCTATGAGGTTATAGGGCGAAATGCTCTTTAAGGGTGGCAAACTCTAATAATATCTGTGAGGTTATAGGGCGAAAGGCGCTTTAAAACGTATAAGTATGTATGTAAAGTAAGATAAAATATGAAGGCATGTAAAAAAAATATAAAGAAAAGTAAGTATGGTTGTATGGTAAGAGGGTGGCAAACCCTAATAATATATGTGAAAGGGGGGGTGACAGAACCTAATAATATCCGTGAAGGAGAGTGACAGACCCTAATAATATCTGTGAAAGTAGGGTGGCAGACCCTAATAATATCTGTGAGGTTATAGGGCGAAAGGCTCTTTAAAACACATAAATATATATGTAGAGTAAGATAAAATATGAAAGTATGAAAGAACGAAAGTATGAAAGTAAGAATGCAGGTATATACTTAGGTATGTACGAAAGAAAGTAAATCAGGTTAAGTATGTAATATATGAATGTTAGGGACAGAAAATTGACACTGTGGATACGTTATCCTGGCATATTTCTGGATCAGTTATCCTTAGTGTAACGATTAGAAGACTCAGTCTATCCACTAACTCGCAGTCAAGAAGATATGGCACGTGGTCAAATGGTTGTAACACGATTAGTGGGGATAATGGCGGATTTATAGGACTTCTTGTTGGGTCTCAAATAATTGAGTACTGAGGATATTGTATTCTTGAAGACGTGTTTGGATCAATTATCCTTCTGAAGAGTTCCAGAGCTATGTCAGGATCAAGGATCCTTAGTAATTGGTATTGTTAATGATTGTTTCTTATGTGCATATTAATATTTGATAGATATAACGGCTCCACGACCTATTCCACCTTATATCTTGCTTGTGGACTCTTCTAGCACGTGGTCAAAAGGTGTTGAAGGAGTTAGTGGAGTGGTTCCATGAAAATAGGACAATTTGTTATAAATATTTTTCTTATTTATTTGAGATTATGATCAACTAGGTTTATCAATTTTAGCTCACTTTCGTAGACATCAGCTGAGAACTCTATGTAAACACACACTTAGTTTCTTTGTATTAGTTGATCATAAACTCCACACCTGTAACCCTATTTTAACATTAATAAAGTGGTGATAGACGATTTGTCATCACCCGGGGTTTTTTTTCCTTTGATCTAATCAAGATCATGGGGTTTTTCCCCTCAACAAATCACGGTGTTCATCCTTATTTCGTTCATATAACCATGATTATTATCGTAGCACTAAACCTCACAATTACGAATTTGGTTATTGGATCCTTAGTTGATTTTTGACCAAAACAATGAACGTATTGTATGTTGTCTGATTAACTAGAACTCACTCAGCGTAGCTGACTTTTAGTATGCACACATGAAAATAGGATGAAGGAGCTGGTTTGAGGGGGGATACATGGCATGGATTGAGCTGACTGGCATCCAGGGAAGAAAAGTTATGATGTTTTATCTTAAGACAATTTTAATGTTTTTAACAAGAATGTTATTATTTTGTAATATATAGTTAAAGTTTTATATTCCGCGAAAAGTTTTAATTCACTCTGATATTTAGAACTGTGTTTATGAGTAAATCCAACGTCCAAAGTAGGGCATCGGGACTAGGGCCTTACAACTTGGTATTAGAGCATTGGTTCGAGAGAATTAAGCATCATACATGCTTAGACTCGAACAGAGAATGAGACTTAATGAAGAAAAGAAAGAAAATGTCAGTTCAAGAAAGCCATGTGTTTCTCAAGCAAGCTCGAGAAAGATAAGGTACGTGATTAAGTTCATGAAAAGATTTATAAATATATGTATATGCATCTTATATGAAAGTGAAAGAATGTATGAATGTTAGCTTAATTTCTAAAGAAAGAATGTGTGTATGCTAGCTTAATTGCTAGGGATAAGAATGTAGGTTATATGTATGTTTACATGAATATGTGAGAAGTAGGAACTAGCACAAGTGAAATCATAAAGGGAAGTATGTATAACCTGAAGAGTAATGCAAATAGTTAATTACACTTGGCCACTGTCATTAACTACTTACTTTACGAATCATGTGCTAAATAATTCCTAGAGTGATAACGTTTGTGTTTACTTAGAGATAAGATAGACAACTACTACAAAGGGACGAGCACGAGGAGGTTGTACTGGACGTTGTGGTAAGACCCGTTCCAACCAGACACCTTATGAAGAAATGTGTGATAGAACGATATACGAAAGTAGTAGGACATCGACCATAGAATGTAATGAAAAGGATCACACTTGGAGATGGTAGTCAAATACTAATGGGTTTGCTAAATTGTTTCTCACTACAATGCAAACAATGTTCGATGAAGAATCAAAGGCATCCCAAACTGGGAAATCCAAGTGGGAGCAACATGAAAGAAACAGAGATAAGCCAACTAGAAAGAGTCAAGACATGTAGTATGCCTGCAATAGTTAACTTCATAAGGGAACTTGATGGGATCGTAACGAAGCGAACGATGAGAAAGATGAGATCATCGGGAGGGACAGGTGATTGTCAAGTTATCCTAATTGAACATGCATGAAAGGATGAGGCTACATGAAAGGAAGACACTAATAATAATAATAATAATAATAATAATAATAATAATAATAATAATAATAATAATAATAATAATAATAATAATAATAATGTAGTTGTGTACCTGAGACTTTATGAAAGAAATCACTAGCGGTACTTCGTTAAAGTATGGGAATGATTAAGAATTGTAAGGAAGAACTAGAGGGACATGAGTTCCTTGAAAACTCCTATTGTCTGACCTTAAGAGAGTTTGATGTCGTTTGGGAATGGAGTTGTTGTTGACTTTGAGGCTCATATAACATGTAAGAGTAAGTTGATAAGGTTGACGTCTTTGGATGGCGGTACAGTGACGGTTTATGGTATTAAGGAAAGTTCAGAGCTTAACGCCATTTCGATGAGAAAAGCTGAAGGAGCAGTGCCTACCTGGTGTATATTGTCAAAGCTACGGCCGAGACGAAAGAAGTGAAAGATGTTCCTGTAGTGTGTGACTATCCAGAAGTGTTCCCAGAGGATCTTCTAGGGTTACCACTGGAACGAGGAGTAGAATTCTAGATAGAAGTAGTACCAGAAGCACAACCCGTCGTGAAAGCACCAGACCGCCTGACACCGCCCGACATGAACGGGTTAATGTCCCAACTGCAAGAACTCCTAGAAGAAGGTGTTTTAATGACGAGTATTTTCCTACGGGGTGTACCGGTGATGTTCATGAAGGAGAAAGACTGTGTAACATTTCGGGTTTTCATTTTCATATTCTTGTATTTATACCCGACCCGTTTAAGGGTTCTGGTCACTCATTTAATAAAACCCGACGCATTTATTGAGTATTTTTATTTTATTTATTTATTATTATTGTTTAATAGTTAAACACTAAAACTTACAAGAACTTGACAAATCCCACCCAAACTCAAACTTTAACCCATTCTCATTTCCATCTACAAACTTCAGGGACTAATATGTAAATTCTAATATTAAAATAATATATTATAACCCAAACCACCCTCCCTGGTCCGACCAGCTTATCCAAACCCGACCCGCGCACCACAATGTCTCTAAAACTTTCAATTCCCGCTCATTTGACCAAATCAAATATGGAATATAGCATATTCGGTCGTATAATCTGTTAGCCGACATCTAATTTTAGTAAACACGTGTTAATTCGTTCTTAATTTGATCAATTTACCATATTAAAGCCGAACGAACCCTAATTTGGGATTGTATATAATCCCCTTGTAATAAATCAATTAAACTTGCAGAAACAATCTCCTCCTCGTCGCTAACCTTTCCCCTAAACCCAATTCAGTATACAATCGCAACCCGTCACCTAAATATCCCTTTTTCTGCAAGCAACAAGTTCGAACTGTTTCACCATTCTAACCGCTGTTATAATTCAATTAAAAGGTACAGTTAGAATCGCTATATGTCAGAGAACGTTAGCACTAAACTTGTTTGAACGAACATGAATCCGATTATCCAATTGGATAATCTATGGTTCATGCCCATTCAAACATGCGTTTATATTGTTCAGATATGCAATATCTAACAACTGGTCATGTTGGCTCAGTTGGTTGATCCTTTGTATAACAAAAGCTGGGTCGCGGGTTCGGACCCGACCCAGATCGGTTTTGACTCGTTTTTTTGATTTGTTTACTTGTTTAATTTTTCATATTATTAACCCCTACACAATTAATCATTTAAATATTATAAACTGACAAATTGAGTCGTTTTTCCCGTCATCCTAAAACCTGGTTTTCTTTTATTTATTTATTGTTTAAAAAATATAAATATATGTATGTATATATATATTAAGTAATAAATGTTACTCTTCTTAAAATCTAACCTCTAGACTTGTCGTTTTTCTTTATAAATCTTTTATATATATATATATGATAACCCGTCTGATAACCTAAATTGTATTCATTTTAAAGATTCATGTGCGTATTAATTTTTCCAACTTTTATGTCACTTAATAAACATTTATTTTATTAACGTAAAGAAAGAAAATGTAAAAACAACAACAACAACAACAACAACAATAATAATAATAATAATAATAATAACAACAATAACGATAATCACGTTAATGATAATAAGCAACCATAATAAAATGACCTCACCGAGACCCAAGATCCGTCTTATTATTTTATAGTTATATTTAACTCACTTTGTCGTTAACAACTAGGATTAATTGTCGGCAAATCTCGGGAAGCTTGATCGTTTTCCATCCTAGCCATTTCTTTTATTATCTCATCCTCGTTCATCCTACACTATAAGGTAAGTAAATTCATATCCCCCTTTTTACCGTTTTTACAATTTTGGGGGCGTTATGCGTTCACAATTAAATTATTGTTTTCACTACGATTCCACTATATGCATAATTGAAATTGCTCGATTAGTTGATATGTGCAAATGTGAGTACTTGTTTAGTTTATGTTGGTTGGTATCCTCATCCTCATCCTCATTAGTATGATCATACGCCGTCGAATTAGCTCGTTATCAAAATGATTCGAGTGAAAAGAAAACTTTTATTTATTGTTATTCTAGTTGTAGTGATTTACAATTATCTCATGGAATTGTCATTTTTATTATTATATATACTCAAAATCGTGGTTTACTTGCTCAACTTTATGTTTACAAAATATATATATTCGCGCATGGCGCAGGTAGGTTTATCGGATGAATCAAGTATTGGAAGTAGATGAAACCTTAGGTTGCTTGATGATTGAAGAACACTTTTTCTTGTTTTAAATTATTTATTATCGATTTGTCACGTTATTGTTAAGACAATGTTTGTGCCTTTTTTTTTAAATTTGATATATGAATGAATAATTTAGATATTGACTCGTGTATTTTACTTAGTGTTTTCTGAGCTATGATACAATCAATGTCGCGCCCCCGCATGTTCCGCCGTTGGTTGGGGTGTGACAGACTGAAGTATGAGAATGTGTATAGATTACTACGAGTTGAACAAGCTTACTGTGAAGAATAGATATTTGTTGCCACAAATTGATGATTTGTTTGATCAAATGCAAGATGCTAGTTGATTCTCCCAATAGATCTCAGATCTTGTGATCATTGACAGACATTACTAAGACAACATTTCAAACGCGATAAGAATACTAAGAGTTTCTCGTGATATCCTTTGGATTGAAGAATACTCTAGCAACATATATGGTTATGATGAATAGGGTATGTCATCCGATGTTGGACAAATCTGACATTGCTTTTATTGATGGTAATCTTGAAGTATTTAAGGAACAAGTCTGACCATGCTGAACACTTGAGAGAAGTGTTGAAGACGCTGAAGAAAGAGTAACTATATGCTAGGTTTTCAAGGTGTACCATTGATACAAGTCATAAGAGTTTGGATATCTCTTCAAGTAGAAGGAATGGAATATGAGGCAAAGATGATGGTTAAGGCTGACAAAGGATTATGATTGTGAAGTCAAGTATTACCCTGGTAAGGCTAATGTGGTCGCTGACGCACTAAGTTGTAAATGTGAAGAGGTTATCACGACAATTAAGTATAAATTACTTAGCACTTCGGATTTCATGAGCGAGATCTGCGAGGCGCAATGAAAGTTGATGAGAGCAACATGAAAAATAAATGAATTTTCTAGTTACAACGAGACTTGGAAGATAATACTTATGATGTGAAAATCAGAGTTGGTCGAATGAGGATTCCACATTATGGAGATCTTCGAGGCCAAGTCCTAGCTGAAGCTCATAAGTCTAGATACTCGGTTTACATCGAGGTTTCGAAAGGAAAGATGTCGGTTTCAATGAAGGCAGATACCAATGAAAGCTAAACCCTTAAGTAGAAGTCAAGTGAAGATGAGTTCATGGTATGTGACAGTTGTGGACGGACTGGATACTTTGCCTACACAGAAAAGAACAACCACAAGTGTTATGAATGTGGAGCTGACATACACACATCAGGAGGATGTCAGAAACCAAAGACAAAAGATGGAAAGACATGCAAGGAAAACGTAGAGGTGGTTTAAACTTATGTTTAATTGAATTGAGTCTTAACACTAGTGATTAGTGTTGCCATTGATAATCAAATGATCAGGAGAGGGAAGTCCTCTAGAACGGAAATCATAGAATGGTATTATAAATAAAGATCAAGACATGCCCGTAAAGTAAGTTGGTTAAGATAACTAGTTATAATATATCAGGCAGCCTGATGTTCAACAACAAACAACAATGGATTCATAGGATAAGATGAGACTTGATTGGTCAAGGAAATGAAGATGTATTATCATGGACTTCATGATCAAGCTACCTTAGACAACTATAACTCATGAACCCTACGTGTTGATGCAGAGCTGAGAATGACAGAAGGTTTAAGTGGTAACTTTAGGAGTTCTTCGACAAGTTATGCAATGGATGTGCTCAAGAATTAAAAGAAGTGTTCTAATTTAAGGAGTAGACAAAAGGATTTCAAGAATTAAACCTTAAGGAGGAAGTGGAAAGGTTTTCTTTTTAGAATTAATATGTTTTAAACATATTGCAAATCGGTATATTTGCTATAAGTTGTAATTGGATGGAAGGGTCATTCAGTGCAAAGTGTTGTGACAGTAAGTGTAATGTTTATGTTAGAAGGACAAGAAAGAAAATCATGCGTAAGGAAATGATGGGGACTTGCAAATTCTGGATAAGGAAGCATATTATCGATGACTTCATGGACAAGCTACCTAAGACAGCTAAACTAATGAACATCACTTGATGAATGTGAGACAAAAGAATAAACCAGTAAGTTAGGAAGCTAAGTTGGTTCAAGAAGGGATGTGAATACAGGAAGTATTCCTTTTACAAGGACTAAGCAGGTTTCGAGGACGAAACCTCTTTTAAGGAGGGTAGAATTGTAACATTCTATAATTTCTAGAAATGGTATTTAATATATTATTTAATTATGATGGAAAAAGTTATTTAAGTTAGTAAACGAAATAATAAAATAATAAAAATGGAAGGTTAAGTAGGCTTTAAAGATGAAATTAAATATGGACTAAAAAGGAAAGATGGGCCTAAGGTCCATGGGCTTAAGGGAGTATAAATACCCCTTAAACCCTAATTCTTTCCATTTCCATGAATCTCTACACCATAGCCTACACCTTAAAAAACACACACTTCTCCAATTCCCATTTTTTTAGAAAATAGCCCATAAAGACACAATGATTCTCGGATATCTAACCGTCGGATCGGTCTCAAAGTTTAACTGAGTGTTCATGGCATATAAATTAAGATTCCCACCGATCAGATCTTCGATAAAAGGTCAGGAAGTCCGATTTTATTAGCAAAACAGTAGCAGCTCAAAAATGAAGACTCCAGCGATGGTTCAGCTACTCCGGCCACTTTAGCAGCGTTTTCCGACGACGAAGAGCAGATGGGTTTGTAGATCGGGGAGATACGGTTCCGTGGCCGCTTGATTCACTCAATTTACGAGTTCGTTTGATATGGTTTTGGTCTGTTTGAGTGATTTCAAACATAAACCTTAAAGGTACGTTTTTGTTAAAAAGGTTTACTTTTCATGATGGGTTTGCATAAAAATTGGTACGATGATAGAACGGACCATGATTATTTATAAAGTAACGAAATTGATAGTAAACGAGTTAGTTGTTTCGGTTCGGGTAAAAAGAGTATTGTTCGGTTCATGAAAAGGACGGGTAAACGAAGTCGGTTTTGAATGAAACTTGGTAGGATAATAAATCGGACCTTATTATGTGTGAAAAATGTAAACTTGAGCAAAAACGAAATGTTTGGAATGAAATGGGACAAACGGGTAATATTTGGACCAGGTTAGTGCAAAAAACGATGTGGTTAAAGACCAAGGCTTGTTTCTTATGCAAAACGGGGGAAATGAGTCCAAAGGAAAGGCTGGAAAGTGATAAGAATGGAAATCATATATGAATCAAGTACCTAAGAAACTTGATTCAAAAGAAAAGGTAATCAAATCGAATGAGCAAGTAATCGAATCGAATGGGAAAAGTAATCAAATTGAATGGGAAAATAATAGAATCGAATGGACAAAGTAATCGAATCGAATGGTCATTCGATTAGAACATGCCATTCGATTAGAACTGTCATTCGAGTAGAACTGTCATTCGATTAGAATTGTGATTCGATTATAATGTTATTCGATTATAATGGTGATTCGATTAGAATGATGATTCGATTAGATGATATAGTTAGAGGTAGTTAATTGATACTCATAATTATTACACAGTTAGCCGTGCCCAACTAAAGAAATGTATTACAATCAATGCCGAAGGAAGCAGGACCTATGTGAGTTTCTGGCCCCATTTCCTTGTTATGTTTTCGGGGCTGTGTGCATACTCCTATGTGTTTAGTTAATACACTTGTCTTAAGTGGTAAGTGTACGCTATATGAATGTTATGAAAGACATAGAAATGGTTAAAAGTATTTACGTAGATGTATATGAATATATATATATGTATATATATAACTAAAAGTATGTATGATATGTGATTGATTTATGAATGATGTATGTATGATATATGAATGGTATAGAAAAGATTAAGAGTAAGTATGAAAGTATATAAATATAAATATAAATATAAAGAAAGTAATGTATGGAAGAGGGTGGCATACCCTAATAATATCTGTGAGGTTATACGGTGAAAGGCTCTTTAAGGGTGGTAGGACCTAATAATATATGTGAGGTTATAGGGCGAAAAGCTCTTTAAGGGCGGCAGACCCTAATAATATCTGTGAGGTCATAGGGCGAAAGGCTCTTTAAAACGTATAAGTATGTATGTAAAGTAAGATAAAATATGAAGGTATGTAAAAATAAATGTAAAGAAAAGTAAGTATGGTTGTATGGTAAGAGGGTGGTAGACCCTAATAATATATGTGAAAGCAGAGTGGCAGACCCTAATAATATATGTGAAAGGAGGGTGCAGACTCTAATAATATCTGTGAGGTTATAGGGCGAAAGGCTCTTTAAAACGTATAAATATGTATGTAGAGTAGGATAAAATATGAAAATACGAAAGAACGAAAGTATGAAAGTAAGAATGAAGGTATAAACTTATGTATATACGAAAGAAAGTAAAGAAGGTTAAGTATGTAATATATGAACATATTGTATGTTGTCTGATTAACTAGAACTCACTCAAAAAGGAGCTGGTTTGAGAGGGGGCACATGGCATGGGCTGAGCTGACTGCCATCCAGTGAAGAAAAGTTACGATGTTTTATCTTAAGACAATTTAATGTTTTAAATAAGAATGTTATTATTTTGTAATATATAGTTAAAGTTTTATATTCCGTGAAAAGTTTTAATTCACTATGATTCACTCTGATATTTAGAACTGTGTTTATGAGTAAATCAAATGTTCAAAGTAGGGCACCGGGACCGGGGCCTTACAATCTACCCTTACTATTTCGGTTAATAGTTATTTAACCAATTTGACTCATCCTACTTTTAACACGGTTTGTAAAATAAAATGTTTTAAAAAATTTAAAAAAATCAGTAAAAAGAATATGCTTTTCCCAAAAAACATTAATAAAAACATTCCATTTAAAAAAACGACGGGTTTACTCATAGTCGAAGCTTTTGTCCAAAATCTCTTGTCTTATATTAGTACACGTTTGTTAAAAATAAAATTTGGATTGTATTTAATAATCTTTATTTATTAAATCTTAGTCTAATTACCACACACGCATACAAGCACATGGTTCCTATCTAACAATTAATAAGTAAGTACAGCTCAGGTTTCGTTATCAATCGTCTTAAAAACTAATTTATTATAAAATTAATAAAATATATAAATAAACAAGTGATAATAAAATAAAATATTAAAGTTTCAGTTGCTTGAAATTTTTTAATGAAATATAATTATATATTATAATTTGTTTTAATCGATTTATGTTGGTTTGGTCGGTTTGCAGGTTTTGCGTTTAAAACGAACCGGTCAACTTTTCGTATAAAATATTATTTTTAAATCTTTGAAAACACTTTTTATATAAATATTATTTAAGTTTTTGGAGTTTTTTTTATAGAAATCCTTTATTTTTCATTTTAGTTATTATTTTCTTAAATAGCAACTTTTAACGTTTTCGTGTCGATTTTCACGACACGAACTGTTTAGGACCAAGTTTTGCTATCTTGTCCACTTTTCATACATTAACTTACGTTATGTATGAGTATTTTTCAAATTTAGAGGCTGTGCCTAAAAACAGTCCCTAATTGTCATGTCGGTTCGCGTGAAAAGCCGTTTTTTCGACCGTTAAAGTTACCAACAAGTAAAATAAACCAAATAAATTCACAGCAAACATCTTATAAACAAAATATGTATATTATAACTTAATATTTATCATTATTTCCATATTTTATCACATAATACCAAAGTGCACATTTTTAATCAAATTAAGTCCTTATACTTATATCTTTTGTTCACCAATCATAGCATATCAAGCTTAGCAAGTTAAATATAAACAAAACATCATCATATCATCTAAGTCAATGATATTATCATCATCATTGTCATCACAACATGCCAAACTTGCCATTTTTAAAGATATCCTATATTCCTTTAGAAGATTATAACATGAATGTCTAATCATGTGTGATAATTCAAATCAATTCATAAAACATCTAATTGAAATATGTTCATGTCCATATATCATGTATCTTATCATAACAAGTTCATCAAGTATGCATATTTTCAAGTATCTCATCGTTAACCAGTCAATCAAGATTTTCTAAGTGTTCAAGCAACAAAGTTTCTAGTTATAGTAACTTTCAGATATAATAATGTATGGTTTTTATTTATCTCATTCAACTAGTTTGACAAGGTTTCATGCAACCTATTGTGTAATTTAAATTTTAGATTTTTCTATTATTTAAGTCACAAAGTTTCCATTCTAGTAAGTAGTTGACAAGTAATTCATACAACAATCCAATAGACATTTAGATGATGTATTTTATCATAATTCAAGCTAATAATCTATTGTAAGACCCTGTTCATGGACCCTACTTTGGCGTTGGATTTACTCATAAACACAGTTCTAAATATCATAGTGAATTAAAACTTTCGCGGAATAATAATAAAAGTCAAGCATTCATTACAAACATTCATAACTTGTCCTTTCTAAAACATAACTTAAAAAGTAGTATCAAACATCATGACCAATCTTCAGATGTCAACCTCTTCAATCCTGCCATGTGCCCCCCTCAAGCCAGCTGTCTCAGTCTATTTACCTGCGTGCATACTAAAAGTCAGCTACGCAAAGTGAGTTCTAGTTAATCAGGCAACATACAATACATTCACGTACTTACATATATACGTATCCGAAGATACATAATACGTACTTAGCATGTTACCTTTCTTTCATTCGTACATACATACTTTCTTTCTTTCTATCATACTTTCATTCTTTTAGCCCGTACATTACACACATAGCTATTTATTCGTTTTAAAGAGCATTTCGCCCTATAACCTTCGCATATATTATTAGGGTCTGCAACCCCGTAACCTTCGCAGATATTATTAGGGTCTGCAACCATGTAACCTTCGCAGATATTATTAGGGTCTGCAACCCTATAACCCTCGCAGATATTATTAGGGCCTGCAATCCTGGAACATTCACTAATATTATTAGGGTCTGCAGCTGTAACACCCTTGGCAAACACAACATCGTTCCACTCTTAGGCAAATCCCACATCGGCCGTGGACAAGAGAGATCCTTGGTTCATAAGTAATGTCCTGCCTCTTAACATCACCAACGCATTTTCGGCTTAGTTGGCTGTGGAAGTAATACTAGGATGGGTGATCACCTGGGCAACCAAAAAAACAGCCGTGAGTTCCCGGATGGGCAACCCATCGGGGGCAAAGCGGATAATATTGGTGGTACAAGAGGCCGGGATGTTACAGCAACCATGTAACCTTCGAAGATATTATTAGAGTCTCCAACCATGTAACCTTCACAAATATTCTT
The DNA here is from genome assembly GCF_021521415.1 of Bidens hawaiensis. Taxonomy (NCBI): domain Eukaryota; kingdom Viridiplantae; phylum Streptophyta; class Magnoliopsida; order Asterales; family Asteraceae; genus Bidens; species Bidens hawaiensis. The sequence continues at coordinate 204,091 of NW_027494956.1, forward strand.
AGGGTCCGCAAACCTTTAAGCATACGACTATACAACCATACATCATCTTCATTATAATTTAATTTAGTACTTTCATACTTACACTTAACTTTTCTATAACATTCAAATATTATTCATACATCAATCATAAACATTCATATATCATACATACGTCATTCGTATACATTCACAAGGCATACACTTACCACTTAAGGTAAGTGTATTAACTAATCACATCGAATATGCACACAAGCCCGAAAACATAACAAGGAAATGGAGCTAGAAACTCACCTGAGCTCGGTTCCTTTAAGAGTTAATGGTAACTTCTTTCCTTGACTGAGCGCGGCTAACTGTATAACAATTACACGTATCAATTAACTATCCCTAACCATATCATATTTCTAGTTTAATATAACCCTCAACGAGCAGGGTTCTAGGGGAGGCAGCCCCTAGCGAGGTCCTAAGGGCAGAGCCCCTGGCTAAGGTTAAGCTGAAGTTCAATTAATAAGTCTTTACTAAAAACCTCATCAGAAAACTGAAGTTCAATTATTTAATCAAATCAAATCTCCATTTTAAACGTTACCTTTCATTATTAATTATTTACTTATATTTAGTTCATTTACCTCATTAGAAAAAATTTTATTTCCATTAACCGTCCTTAACAAAATTTCCATTAAAACTCTTAATTTATTATTTTACTTGCTAACTCATTCATTATAACGAATGGTCTTTGTTTGAGCATCATTTGTTATCTCATCAGGACGCATAAATGAATAACGAATGAGTAGGATATTTGGTACGTCTTTACGACAAATGAGAGGTTCATTCGTTATAGGAGCATACAAGTGTATCTTATAGCGAATGGTTTGTTTCGTTGTCTTAACATGACGAATGGGTGGGTAACGAATGACGAATACCATTCGTGAATTCTGTAAGAAGAATGAGGGGTTCATTCGTTATAAAAGTCATACGAATGTATCTTATTCGTTAACGAATGACCAGCGATAACGAATGAGCATCAGACTTGTCCAATCTTTGTGTTGGTGCATAATGTCAGTAGTTCAGTATCTAGTGTTTTGTATGTGTCTGTAATCGTGTTAGATTGGTTGTTTTGGTTTTAGATATGGTGTCACACAAGTTCGCCTGATGTATGCGAACTTGTAGCCAAGCGAAGTTAAGACAACTTCGCCTAGTCTGTTAGGCGAAGTTGTCGAGGCCTATATATGCCTAACTTCTGCTTGTTTAGAAAAAAGAGTTTTTTGGAAGTCAGAACGTGTTTTGGTGATTTGAGATCACGTGTTGAAGTTTTGCAATACAACGTGTTTATTAGTATTGTAACGTGTGTTTGTGTATCGTCTCAACGTATTATATATCTTACACTCGTATCATATTACGTGGGGATTCCGCACCCTCGTGTTACGAGATACTCCTGTGTAGATCCGGCTAGGAACCTACAATTGGTATCAGAGCTTTTGCTCGTGATTGTATGGTTTGGGATTATCACACGGGTATTAAGATCGCTCCGTTTGACTATTCGCGGAAAGAGTTTACATTGAAATACCTAGTTTTTGTGTCCTACCCATCTCTCACCATCAAATATAACCCATTACGCCCTCGCATACCTCGCAATACGTCCAATTAAAACCTGCAAAAACGTTGTGTTCATCAGGCGAAGTTGCCGTCACTGTTTCTAGGGTTTAAGGGAAGTTATAGAGAAGGCGAAGTTAAGAGCAAGCGAAGTTGAGTAGGTTTAAGCGAAGTTAGGATCAGGCGAAGTTAACAAGCGAAGTTGTCACAACTTCGCTGTCTGGTCACTGTTTAAATATTAAATACTTTCTTGTTATTTCGAGTCGTGTTTCTTTCAACTATGACTTCAATAAACATTACAGAACTGGTAAAATGGAGGTTGAAGCCGGTTCAGCTACTAAGGCTCCAAAAATGCTTAAGGGTACCAATATCGTTGCATGGAAAGATCAGTTTGAACAGTACGTGAAGTATCAAGACGCTAAGATGTGGGTTTGCATTCAAGATGGATACATTCCACCAACATCCTTGTTTGAAGGTCGTGATCAAATTAAGAAGTACAGTAAGATGTAAGAGGAGAAAAAGAAAATGTATGAGGCAGAGAGTAAAGCTCATGCAGCAAAAACCATGGCTCTTCCACAAGAGATTCTTCATATCTTCAAGAAGTACAAAACTGCTAGAGAGCTATGGGAAGCACTAGAAAATAGATATGAAGGTAATGTGGGGATACGTGCCTCCAAGACAAAGCTACTAAAAACCCAATTCTCTGTATTCAAGTATTTGAAAAATTAATCACTTGATGATATCATCACCAGATATTATCACTTGATGACCGAACTTAGTAATTACTCCATTGAATACAAGGAAGAAGAGATAGTAGAGAAACTCCTTGATGCTCTTCCACCGAAATAGGAAATGCACACGGTTTTCTTGAGTGAGGATAAAGACTTTGCCAATATTGATTTGGAAACAGCAGTCAATAAGTTATAAAATTTTGAACTTAACATGGTTCGGAATGTATGGTGCGAAAGTCACTCCAAGTTCAAGTTCAAAATCAGAATCCTCTGCCTACTACTCAAAGGGAGAATCAAACTCAAACTCAACTCATGATGGTCATGTGACTCTCAATATGGATGGTGACGTATGTTTCGTAGCTGGAGATAGTAATTCTTCAAAACCTCAAGCCACAACAGGAAATTTCTCGTCAAATGTTCCGAGCTACAACTACTCACAGATGCCCATGAGTGTTAAATCAGCTGAACAACAGTTTGCTCTTTATGCATCCTTCATTGCATCTTATGAGAACTACATCAAAGGTAAAATAGTCGACCCTGCAACTTTGGATGAAGACTATGATCAGATCGATGCTGATGATTTGGAGGAAATGGATCGGCAGTGGCAGATGGCTATGATAGTAAGAAGGGTAAAGATATTCATGAAGAAAACGGGTAGAAAGTTCGTTGGAGAAAAACCAGGGTTTGATAAATCAAAGGTTCGATGTTACAACTGTCAACAGAATGGTCACTTTGTTATGAAGTGTTAGAAGAAAAAACCAAACTAATTGCTGAAAAAGATAAACAGATAGCTGATTACCAGGTAAAAGTGGTGGAACTAAACAGAAAAATTGAACAATTTAGAAATTCTTCAGCAATGCTTGATCACATCATAAGTGTCCAACGTTCCCCAGTTGACAAAGGGGGAATTGGATTTTCTGAAGTTCCACCACCGTATAACAATAACTATACTTATAATCCTAGTAATCAGAAATATGCTGATGTTGAGATTAGTCAGACAGTTCCAGTCAAAATTTCGACTAAAGAACCTGAAGTTGATAAGAGTGAAACGAGTAAGCCAATTTCTAATGTTAAGATTTCTGTTCCTAGCTCTGTCTCATCGAATTCGGACAAGTCATCCGAATCGGGAGAGATAAAAGAAGATGTAGTGTTACTAAAACGTGGGGAGGAATATAAGCCTGATGAAAAGAATTCTTCCCTAAACCCGTTCGTCCCACCATATGTAAGACGAACGGCTAGTAATGCAACCTCGACCTCTACAACAACTATTAAGACGAGAGTTGAACACAGAAGTTGTTTCAGATGTAATCAAGTAGGACACCTTATTGCTGGTTGTCCTCTAAACCAGAGAAAAGTTAGAGATATGAGGCATCCGAAAACTGAGAATAAAATGAATATTAATTATAATAATGGTAAGAATGTGAACACACCAAATTTCAGACATTGGTCTAATCCAAGATTTCAAAGAAATCGATCTCAGTTTTTCCCAGTTAACAACCAAACCAACAATTATAACTCAGTTAATTCACTAAGGTTTGGATGGCCTCATAGTCAATCCTCGAGAAGGTTTCCTTTCAGAACTTACAGAAATCATTCTCAAACTGACTTTGGGCAACCAAAGTACTGGATGCCGGTCAACAGATTTAATCGACCCAAGACCAGTAGGTCTTGGGTCCCCAGATTTTAATCTTTTTCTCTAATTGTGCAGGAACAGTCGAACATGGCTGTAAACAATCTGTGGGTTGTGGATAGTGGTTGTTCCCGGCACATGACTGGTAACAAGAAATTGTTACATGATTGGAAACCTGTTCAAGGAAGTAGGGTTAGTTTCGCTGGAGAGAGTGGAGGTAGAATCAGTGGTATTGGAACTGTCACGAATGGAAAACTGAAGTTAGAGAAGGTGCATTTTGTAGAAGAATTGAAGCATAACTTGCTGAGTGTATCTCAGATTTGTGACAAAGAATACACGGTGCATTTTACTAAAAACGAGGCAATCGTCCTTTATCCTGGTTTCAAGATACCAGAGGCATGGGTGGTAATGCGAGCTCCAAGAGAAAAGAATACGTATGTAATGGATATGAGGTCAACTGAGATGACAACAGAAGAATCATGTCTTCTGTCAAAGGCAACTGAGTCTGAGTCAGAGTTATGGCATCGAAGAATGGGACATATACATCTTCGCAAGATGAATTACATTGTCAAGAATGGGCTGGTGCTTGGTGTTCCCTTAAAGAATTTTAACTTTGAAGATCAATGCTTGTCATGCAAGAAGGGAAAACAACACATAAAACCTCATCACTCCAAGAAGTTTAACTCAATTGTCAGTACCCTAGACCTACTTCACATGGATCTCTTTGGTCCCGTGAATGTAAAGAGTCTAGGGGAACATCATACTGCTTGGTTGTAACCGACGACTACTCTCGATATACTTGGGTATACGTTCTGAAGGCAAAAGATGAGACAGTTCAGTTGGTAATTAACTTGATTACCAATGTTGAAAATATTGTTGGGCGAAAGGTTAAGTACATCAGGAGTGATAATGGTACAGAGTTCAAGAACTACCAGATGGAGATGTTCTGCTTACAGAAAGGGATAGACCAACAATACAGCGCCCCGTATACTTCGCAACAAAATGGAGTAGCTGAGAGGAAGAATAGAACGCTAATTGAAGGAGCTAGAACCATGCTGGCAGATGCTAAACATCCCGTGGTGTTTTGGGCTGAAGCTGTTGTCACAGCCTGTTATATCCTTAATCGTGTTTTAACTGTTAAAAGATTAAATAAAACTTGTTATGAACTTATGCATGGTAGAAAGCCAAACCTGAATGGTCTTGAACCTTTCGGGTCCCCATGTACGATATTAAAGACAAACTCAAAATTTGGTGAAAAAGCCGACGAATGTATTATAGTCGGATATGTTGTTGGGACACCCAACAGAAGAGTCTTTAATTTATCGAACAGCGAGGTTGAGGTGGTATGTAACACTGACATTACGAGTTACAATTCACCAAAGCCTAGCACGGGACCTGATGAAGCTTTCGACTATGATAAACTATTCAAATCTTTTAATATGCCTTACTTGGGCTTTGCAGAAGTTGATGAGAAAATTGCTTCACAGATTCTGTATGACGAGGAGGAGAATATTGTGCAACGTCCGCGATACGACGAAAATCAACCTTCCTCGTCAAGTGCCGTTGATACTCCTGCTGCCTCTACTGAAGACGAATTCTACAACCCATTTCACTCTCAACATCAATCACCCACTGATGAACTCTCTTTGAATTTAGAAAACAATCTGGAAGTCGGTCCGATTCAGACTACTGCAATTCACAAAAATCACCCTTTGGAGAATGTGATAGGTAATCTGTCTAACGGTGTTCAAACAAGAAGAAGCTTGGATGAACACACATGTGTTTACACAACCATTAAAGACACGGGTATCATAAATGAATGCATGTACACCTGCTTCATCAGCCAGGTTGAACCAAAGAATTATCAAATGTCTCTAAAGGATAGTTCGTGGGTAGTTCGAAAAGATGGATGTATGGAAATTAGTTGAAAAACCAAAAAATGTAAATGCTATTGGTACAAAGTGGCTTTTTAAATGTAAGAGAGATGAGAAAGGGATAATCATAAGGAACAAGGCAAGGCTGGTAGTACAAGGGTTTAATCAGCAAGAAGGAATCGACTACAACGAAGTGTTTGCACCAGTGGCAAGATTGGAGGCAATTCGATTATTCCTGGCATATGCTTCACACAAAGAGATGAAGGTATTCCAGTTAGATGTGAAAAGTGCCTTTCTTAATGGTAAAGTCGATGAGGTGGTGTATGTTGAACAGCCTCCGGGTTTCCTTGACCCAGATTTTCCTGATCATGTGTACAAACTGAGTAAAGCTCTATATGGGCTACATCAGGCTCCTCGTGCCTGGTACGCAACTCTGTCTGATTACTTGCTTGAGAATGGGTTCTAAAGAGGAAAGATCGATAGCACGCTGTTTGTCAAGAGAAAAGGGGGTGATCTTCTACTCGTTCATGTCTATGTGGACGACATCATTTTTGCTGCATCAAGAGTCGCCATGTGTCAGGAATTTGAAGCAATCATGAAAAAGAGGTTTGAAATGAGCGCCATGGGCGAATTAACTTTCTTTTTGGGTTTGAAGATAGATCAGAAGAAAGATGGGATGTTTATTCATCAAACAAAATATGTCCATGATGTGCTCAAACGCTTCAAGATGGACAATAGCACTCCATTTGATACTCCAGTTTGCATCAACCACAAACTGGGTGCTGATTCTGACAGTGATGAAGACGTGGATCCCACCCAATATCGAGCAATCATAGGTTCTTTAATGTATTTAACTGCTTCTAGACCTGATATTATGTTTGCAGTTTGTCTTTGTGCTCGTTTTCAGGCAAGCCCGAAGGAATCTCACATGAAGAGAGTGAAGCGAATATTGCGGTATATCAAAGGCAAGCATAAGTTGGGAATGTGGTACACGAAAGGGGGAGAACTGAATTTGGTAGCTTACACAGATTCTGACTATGGTGGTTGCAATCAGAACAGGAAGTCAACAACCAGTGGATGTCAGTTTCTGGGAGGAAGATTGGTGTCGTGGCAGTGCAAAAAGCAGACCTCAGTAGCCATTTTCACCTGTGAAGCAGAGTACATGGCAGCATCGAACTGCTGCTCCCAGGTTCTTTGGATACAACAGCAATTGCGCGATTACGGTCTGAATTTCACTTAAACTCCTATTTGCATTGATAACACTGCTACAATCTCAGTAACTAACAATCCCGTCAAACACAGCAAAACTAAACATATTGACATTCGTCATCATTTTATATGGGATTCTGCTGAGAAGAAATTAATTGTGCTAGAAAAGGTTGATTCGTTGGATAATTTCGCCGACCTTTTTACTAAAGCGTTTGACCGATCCCGTTTTCATAATCTGGTTGAGCTAAATGGGATGATCAATCCCGAGTAACCTTGTTTTTCGTTTTTATTTAAAAAAAAACATCACTATTGCTTAGAATTATGTCGGTTGCTTCAGTTTGAAGGACACATCCTCGGATATGTTTGGTCCTTATTTCTACTAGTAGATTATGAGGATAGCCATTAACCAGATGACTGAAAGTGACCGGGGTGGTTTATGATGGGTTTTTATTCTTTCGCTGAAAAATTGTCGTTCATACTTAGTTAGAAGGACACATACTCGTATGTGGTCGGTCCAGCTGATCCATTGGATCTTCAGGATAGCCGTTTACCTGAAGACTTTGACTTGATCGGGGCGATAGAATTTAACATTTTTAAAGGGAGATGATATAATTTTTCAAGTCTATAACTTCGTAAGAAGTTTCTATACAATGTTTAAAAGAAAATTGATCAAACCTTGGAAAGTGATAGTAAAACTATTTCTGTGTGCCTAACTGGTGAAGTTATTAGGCCTAAAAGACTCTAGAACAGCCATTGTATGTTATGGTAGCTTTTTATGGTGTGTAAAAGTAGAAATGATACAAACTAAATCTCCTCGATTTAATGTGGAGAATCATTCTGAGTTGTGCATGTCTCCATATACATCTTTCCGAATGATAGGTAGAAAAGTGATTACCCTGTCATACACGAGCCCATGACTTTTCTGATTCCCGAGAAGATGGTGTGTCAAGTACCTGCAGTGATCCAGATTCGGGACTTGCAGTCGTCTACTATTTGAAGCGGTATTAATATCTTTATTTAAAAAAAAATGTTGTTAAGCCTTTTTGAAGCTTATGTTATTTCAAATATCAACCAAGAGGCAAGAAAGAGAACGAGAAGAAGACTCTAAAGATCGATATGTACTTACTGTTTAATCAGACACTAATGGTCGAGGTCAATTCGGGGTGACTTGGGGAAAGCCAAATACGCTTTGAGAATAGATAGGAGGCATCACAATCTCTCATGTGATGTCCATCTAAATTTTGAGCTTAATTGAACCTAATCCGTATCACAGAAGCGATGAAAACCATACTAAGTTTTATACCTGCTTACAACCTGTTTCTTTATGTCATAATACCGCTGAACATGGATCTATATGACAGCCACTTAATTAGTATGATTCCAGTTTGGATTTTTTCTAAAACATGCAGGTTCTCGTCAAGACTGAAATTTGATCCCTTTTATTTACTTACTACAATTTTCACACGCATATTTTGTTTTATGGCTTAAAACTTGGTCACCTGGTTATTTGATCGTAAAGTTTAAATCTTTAACGGAGGATTTTAACAGACAGTTGCACTTTGATCAAATTTATAAGGTCCTGTTTTGTAAATTAAGCTAGGCGAACTTGTGTTAAGGTAAAGAGGCGAAGTTGTACATGCTTGGTGTTAAGTGAAAGAAAACGAAAAATCATAAGTACTCCCGAGCACACCCTTGCTACCGAGCACACTTTTGCTCCCGAGCACACTTTTGCTTCCGAGCATGCTTGGTGTTATGTGAAAAAAATGAAAAAGCACTAAGTAATCCGAGCACACTTTGTTTCCGAGCACTAGGTAATCCGAGCACACTTTACTTCCGAGAACACTTTGTGCTAGTCGAAAATTGAAAAATCACAAGTGTTTTGATTTCCGGGTACACTTTGTGCTAGGAAAGTGCTTCCGGGTACACTTTGTGGTAGTTAAAAATTGAAAAATACAAATGTTATGCTTTCCGAGTAGACTTTACTTTCGAGCATACTTTGTGCTAGTTGAAAATTGAAAAATCACAAGTGTTTTGATATCCGGGTACACTTTGTGCTAGGAAAGTGCTTCCGGGTACACTTTGTGCTAGTTAAAAATTGAAAAATACAAGTGTTTTGCTTACCGAGTAGACTTTACTTCCGAGCACACTTTGTTTTCTGAGTACACTTTGTTTTCCGAGCACATTTTGCTTCCGAGTACACTTTAGGCGAACTTGTAAAGAGGCAAAGTTGACCATGGTTGACCTTGAGCGAAGTTAATGATAATCTGTTGACCAGCGAAGTTGTCACAGGGGCGAAGTTAAGGTTAACTTCGCCCTTGCATTTTCAAACCTATATAAGGGTCAACCTGGTCAAACCCTCGGCGAACTTATATACACTCCTAACCCTCGGCGTACTTAATCCTTGAATCCGTATTATCTGTTTCCAATCCGTGTTAAAGATATGGCTGCTGTAGTAGGAGCTGGTGGTGCTGGTGGTGACGAAGGTGGTGACAACAACCGACAGTTCTTTCCGGGTCACAACATGTACATTACTTTGGATCTGGATGCTAGTGGTATCAATGACTATCGCGAGATCATCTCCTTCCTAGTTCGCTCACGTATTTTTTACGCTATTACTACAACTCTCCCCATTTCTCTACCGAATATTGAAGATTTCTGGCGAACGGTAGAATATGACTGTAGAGTTGAGCCTCCGGTTATGCGCGCCACAGTGAACAATCAGGAGGTGCTGTTCTCAGCATATCAGATCAGAGTCGCTTTGCATTTCGGGACTGAAACTAGAGATGATCCTACAGATTTTTCAGCTCCATTCAGAGATGGTGCACTTTTACGTATGGGCTATTCGGGTCCTTTGGGTGACACTCAAAGGCGAAAGGGATTCTTACTGGATCAGTGGCGTTTTCTGATGAACGTGATGATTGTGTGCATGTCGGGTCGTAAAGCTGGTACTGACGGTATGGGGGCAACGATGCAGTCTGCTATGACAGCCCTGACTTACAACAAGCCCTACAGCTTCAGTCAGATGGTGTTTTATGAAATCGATCGTCAGAGACGCGCGGTCGCTCGTGAAAGATTTTTAATGTTCCCCAGATTCTTACAAATGATTTTGAATCATGTAGCACCTACGCTACCTCAACGACGTCCCATCCATTATGTTGAGAGTGTAAGTAAGAGGATCTTTGCGCAATGTAGGTCGTCAAGCGCATGTAGCAAACCAGAGCTTCGTCGGCGGCACACTCCATTGTTTGGTTATTTGGTGAACCTTGCTTATATTGCTCCTTGTGGAAATGAATTTCGGGAACCGGCACCGCAACAGGCTGATGTTCCTCAACCACCACCTGTGGTACAGCAAGCTTTGCCTGCTGATCCTGTTGCAGCTCCAGAGGAACAGGTAGATCTTTAAGCTGCTTTTGGTGGCCAAGGGTTTTTTGATTCGGAGCAGATTGATCCAGCTGCAGAGGTTCAAGCACCAGAAGCTGAGGTATCTGGTGTGAATGTTTCGATGGTAGCTACGTCTGTAGCAGATTCTGAGAGAACCGACTCTGACTCCTCCGCTGACGATATCGCTGAAGCACGACAGATTCTGGTCACACAAGAAAGAATACATGGTAAGAGAAAGAAAGACTCAGATGACAGTGAATCTAACTTCGAGAAGGAGTTAGACCAGTTGATTCGTCGATCAAAGAGGGCCAGAACTGGTGAGGGTTCGGGAGCTGGTGAAAGCTCAAGGGTGGTTCGTTTCTCTCCATCCTCGTTATCTGGTATGACCATGGTTCCGGCTTCGATGACTGTAACAGTACCGATCACCTCCAGTGTTCCCGTGGTGACATCATCATCCTTTGGTATTCCACCAATCACGTTTCTGTTTTCGGCTCTAGAGATAGTTTCCTTGCCACCTCCTACTCTTACTTCATCGGAGGTTGTTGCAAGATTTGTTGAGTCGACGTTGGTAGCTACTGCGGGGTTATCTGTTACATTACCACCCGCGGTTACTGTTCAGCCTGCTTCTGATAATCCAGTCAGTCTGGGAATACCTCCACCTTATGCTCAAGACGTTTCTCACATGCGGTTTGATTTTGATGCTACCTTGTCTGATTCTGAAAGGATAGCGGCTCTTGAAAGGGTGGTTGCTGAACAGTCGAGAATAAATCTAATCAAGACACAAGCTATCCAGCGCCTTATAGCAAAAAATCAGATCCAATCGTCCCTCCTTGTTGAACACGATAAACTTTTTGATGCTCTAATGCAGTTCTTAGCATCTCAGGGGGAGACGAGCTGCAAGGGCGATGAGTTGAGAACAAAGAAAAGTCATGATAGAGACGATGATCCCAATGCATCGAAAGGTGCAGGTGGTGAGTTGCCAAGAACTGAACAAACTCTTGGGACTTCCACATCTCAGGGGGAGTCAACTGGTACAGCAGGTGGATCCGGTTTTGAAGATGTTGTGGTTGTGGATGATGATGATGTTGGTGATGAAGATGTGTTACCTGTTGAGGAGATTGAAAAGAGAGGAGAACATATTGTGATTGATAGTGAGATTGAAGAGGGAGAGATTGTGGATGACAGTGTAGAACATGATATTGCAGACGTTGATAAGGTAAATGTGAGTCAGGATATGGATATGTTAGATGAGTCTGAGTGGGAAGAGCAACAGAGATGGAAAGAAGGCTACGCTCAATGGTTTGTAAAGACAAACAAGCCAGCGGTTCCTACAATGTTCAAAAAGAGTTACAATATCAAAGGGTATGCTGAGACGAAGAAGGGTATTATATGCTGGTTGTATGATGAGCAGTTGAGATTATTTGTGATTAAACGCTTTGATGGGATTCAGTACTTTAAGAGGATGTTGAGATCTCTGAATACCTTGCCTGAGTGTGAGGTGAAGGATTTGGCTAAATTGGGGTTGATTAATAGAAGTGATGATAATATGGCCAGAATAATTGGGAAGATTGTGTGGAAAGAAAGTGTGAAAGAGAAGAAGTTTGAATTGTTAAAGCCGTAGAGAGGGAAGCTGGTTGAAGATAAGGAAAGAGGAATGCGAGCTAATGGTAAACCTTGGATGGTAATGAAATATAAACCGGTTCGGTGTTTAAAAGAAGTACCGATGAAGATAATGCCTAAGGATGTCTTAAAGAATCTCAAGTGGTGGTACGTTAATAGACAAACAGCTGAAGCGGTTATGGAAGATGAAGACGAACAAGAGATTCTGAGAGTGTATGATCCCATGCACTTGGTAAATTTGTCTCAAGCTGACTTGCAGGTGCTAAACGATAAGAAAATATTCTATATTCCTGCATGGAAAGATGAAGCCAAGAAGTAACAGAGAGTGGTCTCTGTGTGTGTCAGACAGGGCGTTCATGCTTGAAGACGGCTGACACGAGATTTTTGGGATTACTAGACACGAGAATGAAGATAGAGATATGAAGATACTGCCAAGGGGGAGTCTGTTGGTGCATAATGTCAGTAGTTCAGTATCTAGTGTTTTGTATGTGTCTGTAATCGTGTTAGATTGGTTGTTTTGGTTTTAGATATGGTGTCACACAGGTTCGCCTGATGTATGCGAACTTGTAGCCAAGCGAAGTTAAGACAACTTCGCCTAGTCTGTTAGGCGAAGTTGTCGAGGCCTATATATGCCTAACTTCGGCTTGTTTAGAAAAAAGAGTTTTTTGGAAGTCAGAACTTGTTTTTGTGATTTGAGATCACGTGTTGAAGTGTTGCAATACAACGTGTTTATTAGTATTGTAACATGTGTTTGTGTATCGTCTCAACGTATTATATATCTTACACTCGTACCGTATTACGTGGGGATTCCGCACCCTCGTGTTACGAGATACTCCTGTGTAGATCCGGCTGGGAACCTACACTTTGACCCACGATGTCAAAGTCAAAATCGTCAAGAACACAACTGGTCAACACAAACCAGATTTTCAATTAAACCTTAAATCTTGATGAAATAACACGAATTTGGTATCAATGGGTTCGCATACCTAGCGCCTACAAACCCCGATCAATCAAAAATACAAACATTTGTGTTTAATGGGGTGTTTGATTGATGTTCATATACGGTTCTTTATACCATCGATTAATCTATCAAACGTTAATAGATTGCACTGTGAATCATTTCATTTGATTCGTTTTTACCATTTTTGTATAGATCTAAGAATACTAAACGAACCGAGTATAAACAAACAAGTTTCCGTTATAAATGTACCTTAAACGAGTCGGTTTACGCACTAGATCTAGGTTTGATATCGGTTTTGGCTCGCTACTATGCTCTAACACTATCAAGCTCGGGTTCCCACCTTCGGATCTTGGTTCGAGATAAAGGAAAGTGTTTGTGTGTGCTTTTTGAAGGTGTAGGCTATGGTGTAGAGATGGATAAAATGGAAAGTATTAGGGTTTAAGGGGTATTTATACTCCCTGAAGCCCACAGACCTAAGGCCCATTCCATCTCTTATTCCATCTTTAAAAGTCCAAGCCCAGCCTCTAATAGTTTATTTAATCTTGACTCAAGTTCATATAAGTTGAACATTCATATCAAGATCAAAACTCAACTATGTATTCAACAAGTTTCCTTTATTAGAAATCTACAATCTAACTTTAAACATTGTCTTTAAACTAAAAATCTCTAGCATATAACCTATCATCAACATCAATTTCAAATTCCATTAAACATCAACAATCGTCAAATCATCCAAGTATTCAAGTAAATCCCTAGATTTTGTAAAATTTACAATCTATGAACAAACTCTTGTGTATTTCCATTTTAATTCTAGGTGTTTAATCATTATCAATAGATTATGACCATATTAAAAATTTCATTGATCATCATTTACGCAAAATTCATTTTAACATCAAACCCACTTATCAAATCCATCCATGCTTTTCCCCAATTATCTAATTACACAATTTAACAATAAATGAAATCTCTAATCATATTCAACAAGTCAAGGATTTATGAACATTTTGTAATTGAATCATTTATTAGTTAAATGATTTATGAACATTTTCTATTCAACAAATATTCGTATATATTCACAGTTGTGGTAAGATGCTCTTGAAAAACATTATTAGAGAATCTGAATTTAAAATAAAATTGATGATAAACAACAAAATTTCAAATAAATTGATTATTTTTGGAAAACAACAAAATCGAACGAGATGAAGACAATAGGCAAAATAGAACATGATGAAAAAAATAAACAAAATGGAGGGGCCACTTTGACCTATTGTTGTTTTAATATTTGATTTTTATTCATAACTTTACCAACAAAACATCTTACAAATTTTTAAAGATCCCATTCAACAATTCCAATTCCAAATCAATTTTCAATTCATTTATAAAACATTCCAAGAACCAAACAGGACCTAAGTATTAGAAATCGACGAAGGGTTACCAACAGATCATTGGCATATCCCATTTCAATAAGCCCAAAATGAAATACACATTTAAATAAGCCCATAAGTCCAAAAGCCATTATCTGAAAATACCCAATTTCTAATTCCTATCATTTCTTTAACCTTAATTAAAAAAATAAAAATAACAAACCCGAAGACAATAAACCATTGAAGTCAACTAGACCAGTGAAGTGGAACATTGACGAGTGGTGGCTGGATACCAGGACCGACAAGTAGAACCGGTGACTACCTTCTGCTCGTCCACCAGGATTAAATCCAGATTGGTTTCTTTCGTTTTTTTTCTTGACCTTCAAAAATATAAAAAAAGAAAAAAATGTTGAAATGGGATTTGTTTTATGTGAAATTAATTAGATGGGAGCATTCACCTCCCATCCGGTATCCATATTCTTATGATTTAATTAAAATCATAATCATTTCTTATATTTGAAAAACCCCACACATCCTATTCCTTACTATATACATACCATAAAATTTATTTTCATATTTGAAGGTGTTAGTGCACGGTTTTGCGTCTAGAGTCTTTGTATTTATCGTTAATGTTTATTTGATAATTAATGTAATATTTAATGTTTATATTTGACTAGTTCGTTAAGATTAAGTCTAATTCGCTAGGGATGTTAGCGTACTAAGACTAGTTCGTTAAAGTTAAGTCTAGTTCGCTAGGGATGTTAGCGAACTAAGACATTATAATGTATTCCCTTCTGATTCGTTAGGGGATGTTAACGAATCAAGGAGTGGTTCGTTATGTTAAATTATGTAACGAAGGGGAAGCTGGTTCGCTAGGGGATGTTAGCGAACCAGGTCGCCTTCTATATATAGTGAACTACTGTTCACTTTAATGTAAGTTTTGAAAAGGTTTTGAGCTAATTAACGAACTGTTGTTCTATCTCTCTCTCAAACTTTACCATAATTATATAAACATCACTGATAACTTATTGATAATAGATATACATACGTACAACACTGAATCGATGTTAATTATGAGCTAGATCTTATACTAATCGGATATTCACAGATCTGAGATCTGTTATTGTTATTGATTGATAATTACGGGATCAAACAAGTGGTATCAAAGCTGTTGGTGCTCGTTTTACACTTGATTTGGTGTTTTAATTATTTCGTTTTTGTTTGTTTTGAATCAATTTGTATTTGATCTGGTTGAATTATGGACGAATTAGATTGAATTCGTGTTGATTAAGGTATTGTAGAGGTTCGGTTAAGAGGAATTGAGGTTTGGATTGGATTTGTGTGTTTTGGATTTGGATTCGGTTTAAGTCCGAAACAGAGGTGTGTTTTTGGTCAAATTGGATTGGTTATTAAGGTTAATCGATTACGAGATAATGTGTATTGGATTCGGAATTTGATTACGAGGATTTTGATTGGTTATTTGTGCGTTTTGGTTGAGAAACGAGGTTGTATTACGGATTTGGTATTGTTGGGTTTCTGGGTTTGATCTTCAAAATTTCTGGAAAACTTGTTTGAAGATTTGAAGATTTGAAGATGAACTTGATTCGTTATCTTCTTCCTGGTGATTCGCTATATGTTTCTTTGTGATTCGTTATCAACAGTGTCACTTCGCTACCTTGTTCGTTAGCCAGTTCGTGTGATTTATTGATTCGTGTTATCTAGTTCGTTAACTAGATTAACTGATTCGTGTGACACGTGTTCTTCTTGGGATTTGTGTCATAACAACCTTTGCCACGTGGCATAAGGTGTCAGAGTTTGTTACAAACGGTTGTAACAACCTGATTCGTTATAGTGTGATTCGCTCATCCACTGTTGTAGCTGATTCGCTAAGCATTCCTTAGTGATTCGCTAAGTTTATGTTGGCAATTCGTTACTGATTATCATCTGATTCGCTAAACTAATCCTTTGTAATTCGTTTGGTCAATTCGTTAAGTTGACTTGGTCAATTCGTTTGGTCAATTCGTTAAGTTGACTTGGTCAATTCGTTTGGTCAATTCGTTAAGTTGACTTGGTCAATTCGTTTGGTCAATTCGTTAAGTTGACTTGGTCAATTCGTTTGATCAATTCGTTAACTTGACTTGTGATTCGTTAAACATTCATCTCATTCGTTATCTTTTTCGCCATTTGGGTGATTTGTTAATCTTATTTGTGATTCGTTAAGTTGACTCGCTAAGTTGACTTTTGATTCGTTAAACACTATTCACAGTTGGCTACAACTGTTTGCAGTTCGCTACAGTTACAGTTCGTTAAATCTTAATTCTTATTAGTTAAACCTTTAATTTTTGAAACTTTTCAAAGATGGCCGGCATGTATGCATTAGCGTCTCAAAACATGTTGATGCAACAGATGTTGCAACTTGATACCGAGATAGGTTCACATTCTAAATGTCCAAGATTGATGAAGTTCAGTGACTTTGACAAGTGGGAATCTCGGTTTCGTGCACATTTGGGATCGGTTCATCCTGACTGCTCATATTGTCTTGATGAAGTTTATGTTGCACCAATGATTGGTGATGATACTATTGGATATACTCCTAAAGTTGTTTCTCAATACTCACAAGAAGAGAAGAAAGCTTTAGAAATCGAGATAAAAGCATATTCTACTTTGACTATGGCATTACCAGAAAATATCTTTCATCAAGTTGGTAGTATCAAGAGATGTGCATCTTTATTTCAACATCTGCGTATGAGAAGCATGGGAAACACAGCTGAGAGTAAGAAAGTGATGCTCAAGTTTCAGTTTCGAAACTTTAATTTATTGAAAGGAGAAACAGTTTAAGAGATGACTACAAGATTTAGTTATTTAATTGCTGAAATGGACAAGATGAAAATGAAAATTTCTGAAAGAGATAAAATTGACACTATTAAAAGTGTGCTTCAAAGTTCCTACTCAACATTTCTAATGGTTTTGAAAGAGAATGATTATTTTCTGAATGAAGACTTGACGGCACTTGAATTTCTACAAAAGATCGAAGCTAGAGAATATGATCTTAAGTGTCAAAAATCCTCCAAAGAAAATCAAGATCCAGCTTTCTATGGTGGAAGTATGCCTCTTAGTTTAACGATCTCTCCAATCACTGCTTTTCTTACTCATGCTGCAAGTGAAAAAGAATCAGCTATGTTTAATGATCCAAAAGTTTGTTTCTACTCTGCTGGTAATTCGGGTGGTTCTGGAAGTTCAACTAATACCAATCCATTTGCTACACCACCTAATGTTAATATGAAGGAAGCTGAGCAAAACTTTTCTTTTCTGAAGGCTTTTATGTCTTCATATAAAAACTTAGTGAGTAGTAAAATTGCCACAAGTGATTTAACAGATGAGGATTATGATCAGTTAGATCCAGATGATCTAGAAATTATGGATTTAAAATGGAACATGGCTATGATTGTTCGTAAAGTTAAAAGATTCATGCAGAGAACTGGAAAAGATCTTCCAGCTTTAAACAAGAAGTTGGGTTTTGACAAATTAAAAGTAAAGTGTTATAATTGTCAAGAATTTGGGCATTTCGCAAAGGAATGTGACAAACCAAGGAAAGAATACACTGGACCTCGTGGTCAAAGTCAAAATGCTTCTACACCACGAGGAAGTGATGCTGAAAAGAATCCATCTTCTTCTACAACACAAGCAATGTTAGCAGATGGAACTGATTGGTTACAACGGTTGCTATGCAATGATGTTCAAGCAAATTTGGCTATGTTATATAAAGATTGTCAAGATGCTACTGGTAGTGAAATTTCTTCCGATAATGATTCTGGATCTGATTCTGACGACTCTTGCGACAAGCCTTCTGAATCAATGTTTGCTTGCATGGCCAAGATCAATGAGGTTAGTAATTTTATTTCTACGACTTCATTTGCATCATGTGTTGACTGTGAATCTAACAAATCTAAATTAGAAGCATTGAAAAATCAAAATGATAATCTTATAAGAGAGATTGCTTCTCTTAAGGATACTTATCGACAATCTCTTGAACCTCAAAGGAGATCTCGAGAAAAGATTGAAGCATTGTCGACAAGTAACCACGATCTCAAAGCCGAGTTATCTGTGAAAATGACCATTAATGACCAAAAGTTTCAGGAAATTTTGAAACATCGTTCTAAGATAACTGAGCTTGAGAATGAGGTTCTTGATTTGAAGAACAAATTGGGAAAATTTAGGAATTCATCTTTTCTGTTGAATGAAATTATTGAAGTATCTAGAAAACAAAAAGATTCTAAGAAAGGTATTGGTTTTGTTGAAATTCCACCACCTTTTCATAATGATTATAAAATTAATCCTTTTGCCAGAAAAGAAGAGGATTTGATTCAAAAAGAATCTTTGATTTCTGAAAAACCTAAATTGGTTAAACCTGAAATTGTCAAATCCCAAGTTGCTCCTCAAAAACCTCATGTGGAAAGTAAAAAGGTCTTTGTTGAAAATGTTGATAAAGTAATTATTGAAGATGTGTTTGAACCTGAGATAATACACAAGAATAAGAACATTCCTAGTTCTAATCATATTCTTTGCGAACCTCAAGAGTTTGAGGACGCTGTGTATGGTTCATTCAAATCTCAAATGAACAAGGAAGAAACTGTGAAAACCAAACTAGTGAGGACAAAGAAGTTAGTTAAACCAAAGATTTCTGACGAGGACCTAATGCGTTTCATTAATCCTCCGAGTTCTAAGTCTTCATCGGCTAGAGTTTTTAAGTTAAAGGGAATGGATAGGATGTTCACTGAAAAAGATATTCCAATAAGTATTATCAAACCTGAACTTATTGAGAGTGTTTTTGTCAATGAAACTTCAAAAATTCAAGAACTTGAACGTGTGTATGCTCAAACAAAAACATCAGTTCAGTCCGATCCATTGACTAAGGCAAAACAATTTTTAAAACAAGCTAAGAAGATTAACTTTGTGAAGTCAACTGGGACAGATACACTAAAAAGCTTAAAGAAGAAATCTGACTTATCTGATGAGTTTGCTAAGAGCATGACTAAAAATGTGAGTAATCATCAATCATCTGCATCAGTTATTCCAATTTCTTCTAAACATCATCATGTAGACATGCGAACTTGTTTTTTATGCGGTCAACAAGGTCATGTTGTGAGGAATTGTAGCCAGCAAAACTTTCAGAGTCTTCATCCTTTTATTAAGGACAACTCTAAGCCAATTCCAGTGGTCAAGGAGATCCTGAAACGACCTGTGTCATATGCTGATGATACTCATATTTTGTTCTCTGATGTGAATCCTCGGAAGGTTCTTCATGTCAATGAGACACACGGTCAAGTGAAACCAAAATTCATTCCAACTGAACCTATATGTCAAAACAAGAATTCAAACATTGTTCAGGCAGCTTACTTAAGATGAAAGTCTAGGAAGCCAGTAACTTATTCACAAGTGGCTGAACAACAATTGAAATCTGTTAAGGTTAATGTTCAAAGAGAAAACCAAAAGGTACCCAAGACTGAGGCCTGGGCTGCCTTTTTGAACTAATCACTTTTGTTTGTGTGTAGGGTTCATCCATGCCCATTTCTGGTGAAAACTGGATCATGGATAGCGGATGTTCTCGTCATATCACTGGGAATCTCAACCTATTAACCAACATAAGAAATATTCAAGGGGGTTATGTAGCGTTTGCTGGGAATTCTGGGGGCATGATCACACAAGAGGGTGAAGTTTCAAATGGTCACATTACGTGTGAGAAAGTGAATTATTACGACAAGGTTGATCATAACTTATTGAGTGTATCGCAGATTTGTGATAAAAAGTACACTACGATATTTACTAACAAAGAGTGTCTTATCTTGAAACCGGGTTATGTTATTCCCGAGGACATGGTTGTTATGCGATCACCATGATCAAATGATATTTATGTTATAAATATGAGTTCTAAGATATCAACATCGATCGAAACATGTTTTGTCTCTAAAGCAACCGAGAAAGACTTGATTCTATGGCATCGTAGAATGGGTCACATACATGTCAGAAAGATGAATTATTTAATGGCAAATGACTTAGTTGAGGGTGTCTCGTTAAAGAATTTTAAGTTATCTGATCACTGCGTTGCATGCAAAAAGTGCAAGCAGAAGAAGAAGACACATCCCGCTAAGTTATTGAATTCCATTGATACTCCTCTTGAACGACTTCATATGGATTTGTTTGGTCCAGTGAATCGTGCAAGTATTTCTGGAGACTGGTATTGTCTTGTAGTGACAGATGATTATTCAAGATATTCATGGGTGTTATTTATGAGTTCAAAAGATCAAACACCAGTTTTGGTATAAAACCTTATTACTAAGATCGAATCACTGTATAAACAAAAGGTGAGGAGAATCCGAAGTGATAATGGTATTGAATTCAAAAACACTATATTGGATTTCTTTTGTATTCAAAAGGGAATTCATCGAGAATATAGTGCACCTTATGTACCTCAACAAAATGGTGTTGCTGAAAGGAAAAATAGAACTCTGATTGAAGCTGCACGTACAATGCTCGCTGATTCAAAACTTCCTGTTCAATTTTGGAATGAGGCAGTGAATACAGCTTGTTATACGCTTAATCGAGTTCTAACAGTGAAACGACTCAAGGAAACAAGCTACGAGATCTTAAATAATAGAAAACCTAATTTAAAGTGCCTGGAACCATTTGGGTGTCCGTGTACAATGTTGAAGAAGGATTCGGGTAAATTTGAAGAAAAAGCTATCGAAGGGTATTTCTTGGGATATGCATCTCCAAAGAAAAGGGTTTTTAATTTCACATCTGGTTGTGTTGAAGAATGGTACCACGTGGACTGTCAAAAGTACACAACTCCTCCTCAAGGGAAAGGTCCAGACTGGATGTTTGACTACGATGGTGTATTTAATTCTTTTACTCCTTCGACTGAACACATCGATGAAGATCTGGTTAGAGCATACTTTGAAGAACATTTGAACATTCTAGGATTTTCAAGTTCCAATGAAGTTGAAGTTCAACCAGATGCTCCAACTGAAGAATCTCAAGTTGTCTCTCCAGTTGCTATTGATAATGTTTCTACTTCTTCTGATGATGATCAAGCTGAAATTCAAGTTATTGATCTTGACAATGATAATGCTTCATCTCCCGAGTTGGGTGAACATTATACTAACTTATTTGATAATGTTGTTGTTCCTGAAAATCCCACTCTTTGGATTCATGGATATCATCCACAGGAAAACATCATTGGAGAACTTGATGTGGGCGTTCGTACACGTCATCAAGTTGCTTCGTCAAGTGCCAATAACACATTGTGTGCTTACACTAACTTACATTCTTCGGGAATTGTGAATATTGCTAAATTCAATTGCTTTCTATCTCAAGTTGAGCTAACGACAGCTCGTAAGGCACTTGAAGATCCTTCTTGGTTAGAAGCTATGCAAGAGGAATTACAGCAATTTGCACGCTTGGGTGTTTGGGATTTAATAGACAAACCTGCTAGAGTCAAGAAAGTCATTCCGACTAAGTGGGTATTTAAGTGTAAGAAGGACGATCGAGGGGTGATTGTCAGAAACAAAGCACGTCTAGTGGTGCAGGGTTTTCATCAGCAAGAGGGTATTGATTACACAGAGGTATATGCTCTAGTTGCAAGATTAGAGTCGATTCGAATCTTCCTGGCTTATGCAGCTTATAAGAATATCAAGGTCTATCAAATGGATGTTAAAAGTGCTTTTCTCAATGGTGATTTACACAAGGAAGTGTTTGTCCAACAACCACCTGGTTTTGAAGATCCTGATTATCCAGACCGTGTTTACCGATTAAACAAGGCTCTGTATGGTCTACATCAAGCCCCGAGAGCTTGGTATGGCACGCTCGCCGACCATCTGACTGATAATGGCTTCAAACGAGGAACTGTTGACTGCACTTTATTTCATAAAACTGTTGGTGACGATCTTCTTCTAGTCCAGATTTATGTTGACGATATTATTTTTGGGTCTACAAACGACACATTGTGTAAGGAGTTCGAGAAGTCCATGCAAACAAAGTTCGAGATGAGTTCGATGGGAGAGAATAATTTCCTTTTAGGGTTGCAGGTTCATCAGTCAGCTCATGGAATTTTTATTCACCAGACTAAATATGTGAACGACGTCTTGAGCCGATTCAAGATTACTGCCGGAAAAATCCCTTCTACTCCTCTTCCAGTACGGCACAATTTATCACCGGATGAATTGGAGGATTCCGTTGATCCTACCCTCTATCGTGTCATGATTGGTTCTTTAATGTATTTAACGGCTTCTCGCCCTGATATTATGTTTGTTGTTTGTCTTTGTGCTAGGTATCAAGCAAGTCCACGAGTGACTCACCTAGCTGCAGTCAAGAGAATTCTTCAGTATTTGAGGGGAAATCCAGACATCGGGTTATGGTACCCCAAGGATGATACTTTCGTTCTTACTGCCTACTCAGACTCAGATTATGGAGGATGCAAGATCAATTTCAAATCGACTACAGGATGTCAATTTTTAGGAAACTGGCTTGTTTCCTGGCAGTGTAAGAAGCAGACAATGGTCTCCACTCCAACCGCCGAAGCTGAATATGTTGCAGCCTCGAGTTGCTGTTCCCAGGTTTTGTGGATACAACAACATCTTCGCGACTACGGTTTGAAGTTTCTTACTACTCCCATCTTGATTGATAATTCTGCTGCTATTAGTATCACAAAGAATCCCGTACAACATTCTAAAACGAAACATATCGAAATTCGATATCATTTTATACGGGATTGCTATGAAAAGAAATTAATTGATCTTGAGAAAGTGCACATAGATTTTCAAAAAACCGATCTATTTACCAAAGCGTTTGATAAAACATGTTTTAACTTTTTGCTTGGCTTAAATGGATTGAAGACCCTTGCTGAGATCTTCAAATTAGGATAATTATCTTTAAAATGCTTTATTGATTTAGCTTAATTTTCTTTATGTTTTTAGGTTTTAGGGGGAGAATTCTAGAAAATACAAAAAGAATGTGTTTTCGTTTGTATAGATAAAATTCAAAAACATTAAAAAATCTCAAAAATTAAAAAACATTGTGAAAATACAAAAAGAATGTGTTTTCGTTTGTATAGATAAAATTTAAAAACATTAAAAAATCTCAAAAATTAAAAAACATTGTGATTTCTGTTCTTTAATGTTTTTCTTTTAAATATTTAGAAAAACCAAAAACATTTTAAAATTTTGAAAAACAAAAAAGAATGTGATTTATGTTTTTGTACAGAAAAATCCGAAAATCCAAAAAGATTGTGAAAGTTATTCTGTTTATAAGAAATTTGAAAAAGAAAAAAATATTGTGTTTTTAAAGTTTTGTATATAGAAAATCCAAAAAGATTTTTAGATTATTTTCTCGCTGAAAATTATGTCGGTTATTTAAGTTTGTGAAGCATGTTTGCATGTCTTGGTCCTATGATTCACTCGTGAATTGATGGTTAGCCATTTATTTATAAACTTAAGTTAACTGGGGCGATTAAATTTATCTTTTCTTTATTTTATGTTCCTCAAAATTTTGAGTTTTTGAAGCAAAAAGAGAACATGATAGTACATTGATTATCTTGACCCCAAATTCAGCAAAAATTAAGCTTAAAAGACTGTGTGCTTAATTGCATTGGTGCATTGGTAGGTCTTAAAACAACCCAGTAGAGTAAAGTATGTGATATAAACATAAGAAATGCCAAATTGAAAGGGGTGTTAGTCTCTAGCAAAAGTCTCGGTGAGGATGACAGAAATGTAATAACCAGTCATACTCAAGCCTTATATTTGTTGATCACCCAAAAATCAAATAAAGCAAATAACAAGCGTTAAGATTCTGGACACTGTGAGTCTTTATGCGGCGCCTTCTAGAGCAAACCCAAAGCCATTAAACTTGATCACCGCTGTACTTCATACAATTTAAATTACTGACTTGATCAAAATCCGCTGTTAGTCATACAATTGTTCCTCCCTTGCGTGCGTCTTAATACCATAAGAAACGGACCCCAGGGGATACAATGTATGTAAGCCGACAGATGGACTCGTGCATACTCACTCACAGTAAAGGAAACTTGATGCATTGCTAAAAAATTCTACAATTGGTATCAAAATTTTGATCAACAATATAATGGTTTAAGTCAAGTTGGGGTGATTTGGCAAAAATCAAATTACGCTTGAACCAAGATTAGAGGCTGATAGTTTCTGATATTCTGTGTTTTAATTGAACTATTTAATCATATCACAAAAATACTTGAATGTGTGTTATTAGATTTATGTGGACAACAATACCAATGACCGACTTATCGCCAGTCATAATATCGCTGAAATATAAAACTGTGATGGAAGGGCAATTTGGTCAATATGATTCTCTGCTCAAACTAAACAAAAATACAAAAATATGTACTGTTTTTGATAAAATCATTGAAAAACATAAAAATATTGTATATTTTAGTTGTTCGAATATTCTTTTGTAAATACATTCTTTAAATTCTTACAAAATACCAAAAACATTTTCGTCTTCTTTGTACAAAATACTTAAATAATTTTAAGTTATGTTTCGGAAATCTGAAACTTTTTTAACGTATCTCTTTGACGGGATAAAAGGGTTTCTCGATAATTTGATTTATTTATTTATTTAATTCTTTAATTAATTCATTAATTTATTCATTTAATTATTTAATTTAAAATTAAATAAAAGAGTTTATTTCGCTAAAATCCAATTCGATATCTATGGATAACGAACTAGGTGATTATCTAGCGAACTAGCTTCTGGTTCGCTAACCTAATTCGCTTCTGCACTCTGTAACGAATCATCCCTTCGTTATGCATATTTAACGAATCATGACACGAATCATGTCTTGATTCGCTACCTTTAATTTAACGAATCAAATAGCGATTCGCCAACATAAGGTAACGAATTGAGTTAGCGAATGGGCTAATTCGTTAACTTTAAGTTAAACGAATCGTCTGATTCGTATAAGTTGTACCTAGGGTTGCGTGCAATGTTATATAAGACAAGAAAACGAACAGTCTTCCACTGTTCGCCTTCTTTATTCATTTTTAAGAAACCTGTTCAAATTCTCTCTGATATTACGACTTTCTAGTTTGAATAATTCAATGACATATTTGAGTTTCTAAGGTATAGCCAATCCTGGCGATATAATTTTCGTCAAAAATGGCTAAGAGTTAATAGTTAAATTATAAACTATTAAGAATTTAAGGGTTTCCGAAGTTTTGAAACCTATTTGTGTGTAATTTATGTTAATAACTGTATGTTTTTGATGTCATTGTGATCGGAATCATATTCCAATACCCTTGGTGGGCTTCAATCATGAATTGATTGTTGTTTGCCGGGTTAATTATTGTTTTGTGACATTGGTGTTTAGTGTGGGTTCGCCTAACCTATGTACTTAGAGGTTTTTGAGTCTTAATCTCATTCATCTTCGATTACGATTGTAATCCGAGTACAACGAGCTCATTAGTGTGATGATTCGACGATAGTTATGGCCTAATTGTTCCTGGGTTCACCTTGTTGACTATCTGTGTTCATCCTAATTTTGACCTTGACTTTGTGAAGTCAAAGAACAAGTCTTAATTATGACCATTCGTTAGTCTTAGTGAATTGGAACTGTTTCGTGTCCAATTCGTTAAGATGTTACACGAACTAACTTAGCGAATAAGATGTTACACGAATCAGATTTAGATTCGCTTAAAATATAACGAACTAGTGTGTAGTTCGTCAAAATTAAATAATGATTAGCTATGGTTAGTTCGTTAGGGTATTTACCAGATAGCGAATCGCCTGATTCGTTATCTCATTGTAACGAATCAGTGTGATTCTCAACGAATTACATTTATTAAATAAATTAATTTTAAAATTAAATAAATTAATTTTTAATATTCATTTAATTTAGTTAAAGGATTTAAATCGTCCAATACGCGTAACTAGATTAATTACACATATCTTTTGATTATATATTGTGATATCTATTCTCATAGTCGGTTTTATTTATACAGTAAAACATGGCTGATCAAGAACAACAAAATCATCCGCCACAGGAAAAACCTCCACAAGGACAACCACAACAACAAGATCAACAAGCTGAAATGATCTTATTGCCATTCGATAAGAAGCACAACATTTGTGCTTATGTTGATCAAGATGTGACTGATTTGAGAACGTTTGGAGCTATGTTGACTTTCTTACGACGTTCAAAGATTCATTATGCAATCACTGCTAAACATAAACTGTATCTTAGTATAATCAGGCAGTTTTGGAACACGGCGGAATATGTTGAGGAAAATAATTGGGTTCGAGCTACAATTAATCAGACTCCAATTACGATTGATTTTAAGGTCATTCGTCGGGTGCTTCAATTTGATGATAATGATGATAATCCGAGTGAATTTGATAGAAAATTGGTTCGGGGGTTATTCACACGCTTGAATTATGGAGGTGATATTCGTAGATCTATGTTGAACAAAAATGGGTTGTGTCCACCATACAAGTATCTGCTGCATGTTTTACTTCACCGTATGAGTGGACGTCGCGGTGGTTTTAACGAGTGTAGACTAAGCTTGCAATCGGCATTTGTTGCTCTAATCCTGAACAAGCCCTTCAACTACTCAGAACTCATCTTTGATCATCTGAAAGAGCAAGTTCAGCAAACTCTACCGTCAAAGAAGTTCTTGATGTATCCTCGCTTTTTACAGCTAATTATTAAGGATTTGATACTGAATTTGGTGATTGATCGATCGTTGGTGAACGATGTTCTTGATATGGAACATATGAAAGCTGAAACGGTGCATCGTATGTTAATCTGTAGAAAAGACAAGCCACAGGATAAACGGATGATTGGACATATAATCAATCCGGATTACGTATGTCCTCCTAATGTGCGCTGGATCCATGATGATTCGGATTCCGAGCGTTAAGGGGGAGAAGGTGGGAACAATGATGGTGGTGACAATGATGATGGTGATGGTGGAGCTGGTGAACGAGCTCTTAAAGAACAACAAGATGCAGTTGATGCTGCTCTAGCTGCCACCATGAAAGCTCAGCTAGAAAGAAAACGAAAGGGGAAAGCTGTAGCTACTGGTGAACCATCAAAGAAGCCCCGTGTGTCTGCTGGGGCTGGGGTAATTATTGGAACTCCTCCACCACGTCAATCAACTACTCAAAGCTCGGCGGTTCCGCTAACTACTAGCACTCCGATGCTTACCTTGACGACGACGATGGTGTCACATGAGAGGCTCGGTCTAATCCCTCAAATGGCGTTGACCGAGATACCGAGGTCTCCTGCTGTGTTATCTACAGTATCTTCCACCACATCAATGAGACCTCCTCCTCTGCCAACAACTACTCTTCCTCCACCTCCGCCTAGTGATGTATCTTTTATGAGGATTACTCGCCCTCAAGGACCTGTTCAACCTGTTCATCCATCTGTATACAACCTGCCACCAGGTCGTCAAACTGAAATGCTGCTAAATCTGCTACATCTATATGAAAATCGAATGGCAGCTGACCGTCAAACGCAAGAACGACTCATGGAGAATCAAC
This sequence comes from Bidens hawaiensis, assembly GCF_021521415.1. Classification (NCBI taxonomy): domain Eukaryota; kingdom Viridiplantae; phylum Streptophyta; class Magnoliopsida; order Asterales; family Asteraceae; genus Bidens; species Bidens hawaiensis. The sequence goes on from NW_027494956.1 coordinate 231,993, forward strand.
GACGAATGATGAGTTATATTTCTCTCTGTCAGAAGGAGACTAAGTCGTTACGTACGATTGTTGAGTCTCAGGGGGGTGAAATTAAAGGAACAAGAAGAGTTAATTTTACAATTAACTTGTAAAGAAGATGCCCTCAAGAAACTCAAAACTGATAATGATGATCCTGACGAGTCTGATGCAAGAGGTGAGCCTAAACAATCGCATGGTTCATCCTCTGGTGTTGGTGTTAGTGGTGCTGACGATTCGAACAAGCAGATAATTATCTATCAAGATCCAACAGCTGCCAAGCCAATAGAAATGATTGAGGCTAACACGGTGATATTTATGGATGGATCGGGGGTGATTAGAAGTGTGGTGAACAGAGATGAGATAAAGGTCAGTGAGTTTATTGTTAGATCTTTGACACGGGAGCAGATTTCAATTCTGCTTGGGCTGAATGACGATTAGTTGACTGCTTTAGAAACTGAGCCCGATGTCGAAGTAATCAATGAAGAAGAAATGGAAGTTGATCCGTTATTTATGGATACGGATTTTATTTATGAGAACGAGGAGATTGAGATGGAGGATGTAACAACTGAAGAGTACCCCGACAACTTGTAGCCAGGTCGTAATCTTCTTGGCGTTCAAACAAAATCTGCTTCCTGTATAGCACGTCGTTGTCTGTCTCTGATAAATTAACCAACCACATCGGGTCGATTATCTTGATGAGCTCAGTCTGCAGTCCTCGACCACGAACAATAACGGCCTCGCCAGTACGATTGTCATAGTACCAACGGTTGAAAGACAGATAAGTATCTTGTGGCATTGTCTTCACAGGAACCTTTTTCATTGTCTTTGGCGGCTTCACTTTCAAGACAAGTTTCTTCCAGCCGGTCCTTGGATCAATCTCATCAATGCGCTTACGTCTTGGGACCTGGGGTTTGAAGAATTTGAAGCCATGATTGACCTCGAACAGTAAGTGTTGATGAAACCACTTAGCCGTTCGGTGACTCCCACGATTGATAAATGGACGTCTCGCGAGGGTACGTACATCCCAACGCGGTAGAGTTAAAACATCCATTATCCTCTCGTAATACTGGACACCCTTTTCCCACTTGACTATACATACTTTAAGGTCTGAATCATAGAGCCAGGAGACAATATCACCATGTACCTTAGAAACAGTCTTGAAGGTAGTCACCTGATTCGCCTCAATCCAAGCATCAGCGGTATCTTTTCTTTCTTGATCTACATACTGATAAGCACTGATAATCTTACCCACTTTGTGACGTTTGAACCATCTTTCTATGTCATCATCAGTCACATCTTTGAGTGAAGGAACTGTTCGCTGCACAACCTTTTCAAGTTCATCCTCAGTCTCTTTAATTACATCTTCGTGAAATACCGGAGCACCTTGATCAACGTTTGTGTGTTGATACAAGTCGGGGTACTCTTCAGTTGTTACATCCTCCATCTCAATCTCCTCGTTCTCATAAATAAAATCCGTATCCATAAATAACGGATCAACTTCCATTTCTTCTTCATTGATTACTTCGACATCGGGCTCAGTTTCTAAAGCAGTCAACTAATCGTCATTCAGCCCAAGCAGAATTGAAATCTGCTCCCGTGTCAAAGATCTAACAATAAACTCACTGACCTTTATCTCATCTCTGTTCACCACACTTCTAATCACCCCCGATCCATCCATAAATATCACCGTGTTAGCCTCAATCATTTCTATTGGCTTGGCAGCTGTTGGATCTTGATAGATAATTATCTGCTTGTTCGAATCGTCAGCACCACTAACACCAACACCAGTCTGTTAGGCGATGTATGCGAACTTGTAGCCAAGCGAAGTTAAGACAACTTCGCCTAGTCTGTTAGGCGAAGTTGTCGAGGCCTATATATGCCTAACTTCGGCTTGTTTAGAAAAAAGAGTTTTTTGGAAGTCAGAACTTGTTTTTGTGATTTGAGATCACGTGTTGAAGTGTTGCAATACAACGTGTTTATTAGTATTGTAACATGTGTTTGTGTATCGTCTCAACGTATTATATATCTTACACTCGTACCGTATTACGTGGGGATTCCGCACCCTCGTGTTACGAGATACTCCTGTGTAGATCCGGCTGGGAACCTACACTTTGACCCACGATGTCAAAGTCAAAATCGTCAAGAACACAACTGGTCAACACAAACCAGATTTTCAATTAAACCTTAAATCTTGATGAAATAACACGAATTTGGTATCAATGGGTTCGCATACCTAGCGCCTACAAACCCCGATCAATCAAAAATACAAACATTTGTGTTTAATGGGGTGTTTGATTGATGTTCATATACGGTTCTTTATACCATCGATTAATCTATCAAACGTTAATAGATTGCACTGTGAATCATTTCATTTGATTCGTTTTTACCATTTTTGTATAGATCTAAGAATACTAAACGAACCGAGTATAAACAAACAAGTTTCCGTTATAAATGTACCTTAAACGAGTCGGTTTACGCACTAGATCTAGGTTTGATATCGGTTTTGGCTCGCTACTATGCTCTAACACTATCAAGCTCGGGTTCCCACCTTCGGATCTTGGTTCGAGATAAAGGAAAGTGTTTGTGTGTGCTTTTTGAAGGTGTAGGCTATGGTGTAGAGATGGATAAAATGGAAAGTATTAGGGTTTAAGGGGTATTTATACTCCCTGAAGCCCACAGACCTAAGGCCCATTCCATCTCTTATTCCATCTTTAAAAGTCCAAGCCCAGCCTCTAATAGTTTATTTAATCTTGACTCAAGTTCATATAAGTTGAACATTCATATCAAGATCAAAACTCAACTATGTATTCAACAAGTTTCCTTTATTAGAAATCTACAATCTAACTTTAAACATTGTCTTTAAACTAACAAGTTATGAAATCTCTAGCATATAACCTATCATCAACATCAATTTCAAATTCCATTAAACATCAACAATCGTCAAATCATCCAAGTATTCAAGTAAATCCCTAGATTTTGTAAAATTTACAATCTATGAACAAACTCTTGTGTATTTCCATTTTAATTCTAGGTGTTTAATCATTATCAATAGATTATGACCATATTAAAAATTTCATTGATCATCATTTACGCAAAATTCATTTTAACATCAAACCCACTTATCAAATCCATCCATGCTTTTCCCCAATTATCTAATTACACAATTTAACAATAAATGAAATCTCTAATCATATTCAACAAGTCAAGGATTTATGAACATTTTGTAATTGAATCATTTATTAGTTAAATGATTTATGAACATTTTCTATTCAACAAATATTCGTATATATTCACAGTTGTGGTAAGATGCTCTTGAAAAACATTATTAGAGAATCTGAATTTAAAATAAAATTGATGATAAACAACAAAATTTCAAATAAATTGATTATTTTTGGAAAACAACAAAATCGAACGAGATGAAGACAATAGGCAAAATAGAACATGATGAAAAAAATAAACAAAATGGAGGGGCCACTTTGACCTATTGTTGTTTTAATATTTGATTTTTATTCATAACTTTACCAACAAAACATCTTACAAATTTTTAAAGATCCCATTCAACAATTCCAATTCCAAATCAATTTTCAATTCATTTATAAAACATTCCAAGAACCAAACAGGACCTAAGTATTAGAAATCGACGAAGGGTTACCAACAGATCATTGGCATATCCCATTTCAATAAGCCCAAAATGAAATACACATTTAAATAAGCCCATAAGTCCAAAAGCCATTATCTGAAAATACCCAATTTCTAATTCCTATCATTTCTTTAACCTTAATTAAAAAAATAAAAATAACAAACCCGAAGACAATAAACCATTGAAGTCAACTAGACCAGTGAAGTGGAACATTGACGAGTGGTGGCTGGATACCAGGACCGACAAGTAGAACCGGTGACTACCTTCTGCTCGTCCACCAGGATTAAATCCAGATTGGTTTCTTTCGTTTTTTTTCTTGACCTTCAAAAATATAAAAAAAGAAAAAAATGTTGAAATGGGATTTGTTTTATGTGAAATTAATTAGATGGGAGCATTCACCTCCCATCCGGTATCCATATTCTTATGATTTAATTAAAATCATAATCATTTCTTATATTTGAAAAACCCCACACATCCTATTCCTTACTATATACATACCATAAAATTTATTTTCATATTTGAAGGTGTTAGTGCACGGTTTTGCGTCTAGAGTCTTTGTATTTATCGTTAATGTTTATTTGATAATTAATGTAATATTTAATGTTTATATTTGACTAGTTCGTTAAGATTAAGTCTAATTCGCTAGGGATGTTAGCGTACTAAGACTAGTTCGTTAAAGTTAAGTCTAGTTCGCTAGGGATGTTAGCGAACTAAGACATTATAATGTATTCCCTTCTGATTCGTTAGGGGATGTTAACGAATCAAGGAGTGGTTCGTTATGTTAAATTATGTAACGAAGGGGAAGCTGGTTCGCTAGGGGATGTTAGCGAACCAGGTCGCCTTCTATATATAGTGAACTACTGTTCACTTTAATGTAAGTTTTGAAAAGGTTTTGAGCTAATTAACGAACTGCTGTTCAATCTCTCTCTCAAACTTCACCATAATTATATAAACATCACTGATAACTTATTGATAATAGATATACACACATACAACACTGAATCGATGTTAATTATGAGCTAGATCTTATACTAATCGGATATTTACAGATCTGAGATATGTTATTGTTATTGATTGGTAATTATGGGATCAAACAGAAGGATAAGAATTATTAAAGAATGAGATGGAGGAGTGATTTGGAGCTTGCTTAAAAATTTTCCTTCAAATATAAAGATAAGAGAATTATATCAAATGGGATGTGAGTTCTCTAAGACATAATTAAAACATGAAGTTTTAGTGATTATTATATTGATGATTTTACTTTACTAGAAAAATCATTGAATAGTTATTGATTTAACTGATTTTGTTTATAGTAACTTTACTGAAACTTAAAACTTTACCTATTAATTTTGGTTGCTAGCTCCTGTTGAAACTTGAGTTTTACAGACAATGGAGCAATCTTAGTACAAAAAATCAACAAACCTTGATTCCTTCTTTAAAAAGTCTTTCCTAAAATGAATTGGATGATCTTCCATGAAATCTTCCAGATGAAAACAAATTTGTTAAAGAACTTGGTGAGTAGATATCGACTTTTAAGAGTTGAGAACAAGATGAAAATAGAACAATTGGATGTGGTGTTGAGATATGTGAATAAACGTGGACTTGTTAAAGATTGTTTTATTATCCTTGTTCATGTCATGGAAACATATGCGCTAAGTTAGTGAATTATATGTTTGATATAGTTTGAGTTTGACGGGAGTTGAGGTCAAGGTTATGATGGTCCAAGCAGCATGGATGGTGAGTTTCATGGTTTGAAAACTTAAATTTCAAAAAAAAAAAAAAAAAAACTTGCGTCCCTTGCAAACAAACAAGATGGATTTTTTTTAGTAGATATTGTTAAAAGTATGGTTTGTTTATCATGAAAAATGAACTGTAAGTAGTTCAGAAGTTAAACTGTAAGTAGTTTAAATTAAGAAATTTCTTTTACAAGAGTCGGAGATACACACTGGATTTCTTTTAATAAAACACACGTGCGTGTAGTTCAATTATATTTGTAGAAGAGTGGTTAAATTTGTAGAAGAGTTCGGCGCTAGTTACACTTCAATGTGTTCAAAGAAATGAAAAAGATACAATGAATGATATTGGGATGGTTAATGCAATTACGTAATAGTTACAAACATTTAGGTCTAAAGGACTTGATTACTTTTAAGATATGTCACATATTTTTGTGTTTTTGTGCCCATTAATTTAAGCCTTAAACATTTTCCTTACCCATTTTCTTCTAATATTTCACATATAGTACTTCACATATCTATCTTTAAGATCTTCATATCTATCATTATTTGAAGGAAAAGGATCAAAGAAGAAAGATAGCTAAATGAAGAAAGTGTACAACATCATCCATCAAATATTGTATTATTGAAGGGACATCACTAGTGTGGTACTAGTGATTTGCTTGTGAGTGTTCATTACTTGTTGATGATTTAAGTGGGGAGACGCTATCTTTATATATACTGTTGATGTGTTAACTGTTGGAAACACAATTTTAACATTATTTTTGACATTATGTTGTTTTCTTGCAAGTTTAATATTATATTTGATACAGTGTTGTGAGATATCACTATCTTAGACATAGTGTATGTTTGAAGACTTGTAAAGATGCATTATCTTATATAGTATATTGAAGAAGTTGATCACTACTTGTATCTAGTGAGACGTTGTATTGCTAATCACTGCCGTTTAGCGACATGACTAGGGGCGATTCGTTAACTATAAATCAGTTGTGTGTCTCCAACGCTTAAATTATTACTTGTATGCATACTTCCCACATGATTTATATAAATAGTTTATAAATAAGGTAGCTTTTTAATCAAATCTACTATTATAATATATAAAAATGATAATTGAACTACAACCCCTTTAGTTGGACCAATATATTGACAAGTGACACTCTAATGTAATTTTTAATTATATTTATTATCTTAAAATAAAAATAAAAATGATGATTGAACTACAATCCCTTTAGTTGGACCAATATATTGACAAGTGGCACTCTAATGTAATTTCTAATTAAATTTATTATTTAAAATAAAAATATAATTATTAACATTTAAAACATTCCTTATAATCCATTTCAGTTATCACATCACTCTTGGATTATATGATACGCTTCCACAATTCTTCCACATTTCTGGATCTTCATCATACGCTTTCACAACTCCAAGTCTCCAAAAACCTATTCAAGGTTCAAATCGCCGTCCCTCTTTAGTTTGCACACCAAATCCGGGTCTTCAAATTGGTATGTTTCCAAACCCTTGATTGATTATATTGTTTTGCCAACCGTAAATAATGATTCTTGAAATCGTTATACAAATCCATATTCGAATCTATAATTTCAGATTTGTATGCAAACCCTAATAAATTAATAACCCATGTCCCTATTTCAAATTTATAATCATATAATGAATAGGACGTCATAATAAAAAAATACCCTTTTTTGTATTCGGATCTAGAAATGGGATCACTCATTGTTTCTAATTGTTAATCATCTAATGAATATGAATATTAATATTTATGGATCTTTAAAAAAAAGATAAAAAATTTGGTCCACATCGTGTTTACTAATTTTAAAACACTTCAAATCCTTAATTTATTTGTGATGATAGTCCAGAGTTAGTAAAGTATTATATGATTTTGGACAATTCTATCGATAGTCCATAAACAATTCAAACTGGTGTCATTATACAAATCTCTAATTTTACCATTATAATACAGATAAACCAATGATAACTCGATCAACGGGGCCATGTTTCTTTAAAGTTGTTCATCATCCACATAAAAATTACCTGGTAAACATGTTTTTTTTCTTACTATTTGTTTTAGGCTACTCTTAATATAAATGAAAAACAGCAATGGTAGTCATATTTATAGTTATGAATTATAGTAATTGTGCGTCTAAGTGTGTAAATTAGTGATTCACATCTCCTCTGGTATGATTCGAGAAGGTGTGGATTTGTGTAGTGGAGCATTAGGTTAGGTGTAGAACTGTGTTTCACTTTGATGTGTATTGTGTTGTATATTAAAATATGAGTCACAAGAGTGTTTATAGGTATTATAGATATAAGTCCTGGAGTCTATACCTATAGTAAGAGAAAAAAAAATGACAAACAATGGTAATCATATTTATAGTTATGAATTATAGTGTAGGTCGTATTAACTGAATACATAATGTTTAATCTCTTTTCTCAAATTTATGAATCATAAGAATAATGAATATGATGAATGATATTGTTAAAAATTATGCAAGTCATAGAATATTAATAAAGAATAAAAATAGTAAGAGATAAAGTTAGATTACTTTATAAACATAAGATCAGGATGAATATGATAGGAATAATCATATTCATGTTTATGGATCTTTGAATTTTATTCAAAATTATGTACTTTATTATTATTATTATTATTCAAAATATGCTTTATTTTGTCAAATACGTTGTAGATTAATGATATTTATATTTAATTTAGGTGTTATCAACTACATATGAACAATTACCCAATCAGTATAACTATCCTATTGGGCTAATAAAAATCCGAACAATGAACGATCATCAGTGAAATTTAATTGTAAAGTTAGTGGGCAAGCGTTTTCGTAGTACTGGTATATGGAAACAACTGGCCGTTTGTATTGGCTTAAAATTTGAAGATATCTTGGTCTTCATCTATCTTCATGATTCCACTTTAATAATTAATTGTTATCGTGACCGTTGGTCAGACAATATTGGCAATTCCTTCTACATAATTCTTTACCATCGGGACAAAGATTATCTAGTATGTTTATTATTAATTAATCTTTTTGTGTGAGATATTTTATTATTTTAACTCATCTATTTAAGTTTTCATATTTCTCTTATATAGATTGTCACACTCTGACTTAGGGCCAAGGGAGTGACCAACAGTTGGTACCGGTTTTGTAACTATATCAGAGTTTATTTTAGCGGAATACTTTTTATTATAAATTTATATACTTTGAAACCATTATTAATAAAATATAATTTCCTTTGTTTTGAAAGCTTCTCGAGAAATAAATACCCAAATATTTGTATTTATAAATCTTTATTTAATTTAGCGAGTTATTTTAATAATTTAAAACAATGTGTCATCTCTACCTTGCAAACATCCACTTCATGAATGGCTTCAATTATTGATACTGTAATTTTCCTGAAATGTTAAAAAATACGTCAGCGATATGCTGGTGAACACGCTGACGCGAAAATATTTTTTTTACTTGATTACCCCTCGGATATAGTTATATCCGGCCCATCGTGGCTTAGGAATATTCAAGCCTTAAAACAACGCACTTATAAACTCAAGTCTCTACACTATATACCCCAACAAACACCGCAGCGTTCGACATAGTTATGTACCTATTCGTATACACATGGTCATTTCTCCCCGCAGGCGACCGTAATATGACCAAGTGTGGTGTGCCTACCAAATATGTAAGGATCCAGACAAACGTACATGACAGCCTAAGGGCTAGCGCTTTTACTTTTTGTTTATAATGTTTTAGAGACACGTAGTCTCATGTAAATCTTTTCATTTATCACATTTGACTAGTTTTAAACAAGTTTGTAAAGTTTGGGGCGTATTCACCTTTTTCGATTTGGATCAGCTTCAATACACTGTCCGAGGGTCTTTCCCTTTTTCTTTTGGACCAACTTCAATACATTGTCCGAGGGTCTTTCCCTATTCTTTTGGATCAACTTCAATACACTGTCCGAGGGTCTTTCCCTCTTACTTTTTATCTCGCACCTTTAGTACGAGTATAACTTTTTGTTAGTCGGATATACAATCCGGCTTAAGAGTTTTAGTCTCTTTTGTATAATCTTTACCTTGATTTTATGAACCTTTAGTTCAAAATATATTTTATTTATTTATTTTAAACCTTTAGTTTAATATATTATTTCTTTCTTTTCTTTTACAAGTTAAAATCCCTAGTTTAACTTATTTTTCTTTTTCTTAAACTTTACGTTTCTTTTTCATTAAGAAACGTATACTTTTCTTTTCTTATTACTTAAGAATAGTATATCCTTAAATAATATTATCAACTAGCACTATTTTCTATTTTATCTTTTCCTTTTCTTTTATAGCATGTTTGACTTTGTAGTTCAAAATCATTTATCTTTTATTCTTATGTTCGGACATTTAGTCCGACATGTTTTCTTTTCTAAAACCTACATTTTCCAAAACGTATACTTATATATATACATCATTTAGTTTATATGAATAATATAAACAATATATATATTTTCATTTACTTATTATTATTATTATTTAAAATATCTTTAAGTAATACTTTTATCTTTATCTATTAATAAAGATTATTTTATTTGTTTCTTTATTTTTTCTCTTTTTATTATTATTTAAAATCTATTTAAATAATAATAATATTTCATTTATAATAAAGAATTTATACTTTTGTCTTTATCTTTATACTTTCTTTGTTTTATTTTATTTTTGTTTATTTTCAAGGTATTCATTATACCCTTGACTAGGGTCTAAACCTTTATTATTTTATTATTATTTTATTCGGACATTATGTCTACCTTATTTGTCTTATTATTTCTACACTCTCGGGCGACACTTCGAAGCTTGCACGTATATCGAGAATCTTGATCAACACCTCTTTGACACGCAAATCGCAAATCGAGGCACACCGGTCTTCAAGTCTCGCCGGCACGCACTTCGCGTCTGGTCGTCGAGTCGACACGGTTTACGAGGTATAGTTTCAGATTTTTGGCACGAAAAACGAGGAGAGTCGGCACGCTTATCGAGGTATTGAGAGGGAGTATTTTTAGAAAGAGAAAATATGCTTTAGAGAGAGAGAAAGAGATGTGAGAAAATGGTCTGAAGAATGGTGTTGATCACCTCCTATTTGTAGGCTGATTTTGGACCCATTGTGTTACGCGATGGTGCCTTGATCATGCCATCGCGTACCGCGATGTAGGCATGCATAGTCACCACTACAGCTGCCACGTGGTGGATGTGATGCCACGTGGTGACACGTGGTAACACATAATGCCACCTAGTAACACGTGTCGACACGCGTCATCTTATCTTGACTTTATGCCACGTGGAAGGACACGTGTCACCTTGTCAGACCTTGTAATCGCGATACGCGATGACGTTTGGTCTATGACCTCGCGTATCACGATTAGTTCTGGTGACAGATTTTTCATTTTTGTTTTTTACGTTTAAAACTTAATATTTTTGGTCCTTTATCTTTTAAACTCGGTATTTTTGACCCATTATTTTCATGATGTTACATAGATGTTGCCATCTTTATTTGTGGATCAACATTTTACAAAATCAGGTTTGCCAACAAAAGATTTGACTATACGCGCAAGTGATGCTAATGATTCCATAATGATCATCAAAATGATTAAAGGAAGTTACTATTTCACCAGTGGATGGAAGCATCTTGTAGATGCTATGTCTATGAAGTATATGGACTTTCTGGTGTTTTATTTTCAACCTTCAGAATGCAAATTCAAGTTGACAGTTTTTACATCTGATTATATTGAATTTCCTATACCTCCACTCACGCCTTCTGAACCTGATGTTCATGATATGCTGCCGATGTCATTAGAATTGATGAAATTATTTTTTAAGAAGACGATCCATTATTGCGTATTACCGAGGTGACAAATTAAGGTTAGTCAATGACCTCTGCTTACCTTAATTATCAAATTATTTATTGGTTGTTTAATTTTCTTCTTAGTTTATGTGATGTTTTGCACTTTCATGTTAGTTTTGGGTTTCGGTTTTTTTCTATGTAACTTGTCATGATTAAGTATTAACTATTTAATGTGTATTAGTTTTCAACGTAATTAGTAGAGTACATAAGTTAAGGGAAGTCATTAATTATTAATTGACGTTGAAATTTTGTTTCCATAGAAGAAATAAGTCAAACCAATGTATATATATATATATATATATATATATGAGTCTTAATTCTTGGTATGTAAATTTAGGGAATTCACTAATTAGAGTTGACTACTAATTTTTTTATAATACGAAATTTCATTTCCATAGAAGAAATACGTCAAAACAATATATATAAGTAATAATAATTCATAATTTATAACTACTCAAACTATTTAGTATTATGGCAAGAAACATATTAATAACAACTCATCATTCATAATTTTGTTAATATCCAATAATTTCTGCAGATTTAATAGGTAGTTGACATTTTCTTAATTACAATTATTATGCTTTCCTTTTATCCCTTATATATCTATGTGTTAATTATGTTAATGATCATAACAAATATTAAATTTAAGTGATGCTATTGGTGTACAATGTATAATGGAATTGAGAGATGTGTTAATTATGTTAATGAGAAAAAAAATTCAAAATTTACTAAACCTACATTTATATTCATGATCTTTTCATCTTTTTACAGTAATTATAATTATTCACTTTCCTTATAAATTCGATACACAGATTCTGTTTGATTAATATAAATACTAAAAATGATCAGCATTATTACTTCATCCTTACACTCAAAGTTTTTTATTTTCATCAGCCAAAGACCAAAGGTATTTTTATTACCTTTTCTTCATTTTGTTCTTAACTTTGTGAAACACTTTATGTATTCTACTAAGATAATTTAACTTTTTTATAGGTTTGTGATGGACGCAATTAAGGCAACAATGTTGAAGGACTTAAGCGTGCTGGAAGACGATTACATGATCAGAGTGTGGATTGCACGCCTATAGAATAAGCCTGATTTGTATAAACCAGATGAAGTTTATGCTATTGAAATGATTGTTGTTGATGAGGAGGTATGAATACAAAAATGGCGTATATCATTTTTTAATATCAAATAGAAAGAAAGTATGTGGGTATGTGTTTAAATTTTCATATACATTATTATTATTATTATTATTATTATTATTATTTTGTTTTATCATTGTTTATATATACATTGGTCTAATAATAATAATTTTTTTAGTGACACAACCGGAGGATCTACGTCAACTTTAGACTTGATTGATCTGGAAATTATAACAGAACTGAGGAGTATGTTAGACTCTCAAAATGTTTTGGTTAAAACATATAGAATGGTTAGAGATTTTTATAAACGAAATCCAAATTGCAACCTAAAGCTCCGTCTTATTGAAAATAGGCAACAAGATATAAGAACATATAACTTACCAACGACATCTGAAGTCAGCTCTTATTGTTGGAAAAATTAATGATTCATATGAAAGTCAAGATATTATTGTAGAAATGCAGTCTGGAGAGCTTAAACGTATTAGTGAACTGCATCCTTCCGTATGGAGAGGATTTCTACAGAATTGACATACCACACAGAGCAGCATCAAGTTCATCTAATAAAAATTTAATAAAATGTATAGTGAGAGAATTCTTTGCTTATAGAATTCAAGATAGGGATAACTAATTTTCGTTGATTCTTATTTCCCGTAGGTTGTATCAACAGTTTTTAGTTGATGGGTACACTGTAAAACCCTCTTAAGATAGAGATGACAAAACATGTTTAAGGATGGAAGACTTGTAACACCTCGAATTTTATAATATTAAATAAAAGAGAGTTTATGTTTTGAAACGTGTGTAATACTTAATTAAGATTAAATAAAAGAAAAAAGTATGGACTTGGATAATTAAGATGGAATAAAATGATTGGATGGGCCTTAGGTCCATAGGCTTAAGAGAGTATAAATACTCCCTTAAACCTCTCTAAAACCCTAGATCCTCATTTCCATCTTTCCATAATCTCTACACACTCAAAACACATACACACTTACTATATACGACCGAGAGAGAAAGAGGGAAAAAACGAGACCAAACAAACATTGATTCTTAATAGATCTTTAATATACAATATAGATACAAGATTTAAGGTTCATAACCAAGCTGACCGAGACCAAACGAACACGTAAAGGTATGTTCTTTATCTTAAAGTTTATGTTTTAATAAGCGGTTGGCCTTGAAACTTAAACCTAGAGTAGATCGGGTATAAATGAACCATAAAGTAGCAAACTTGATGTTAAAAACGAACCTACGGTTATGAACGGCTCGTTTAAAGAAAACCTAGATCTAGTTTGAACGTATTTATGCTAAAGGTTCAAACTTTACATGCTCACGGGTAAAAAATATGAACGTGCATGGTTAAGGAAACGTTACGGGTGGATACCGAGCTTTAGGAAGCTGTTAAGGTCGTAAAACGTGGTACTTAGTGATAAAAAAGACCCCGCAGCCCAGATCGTTAGATTACATGAGTTTTCGTCGAATACAACATATATATATATACTCGCTTACTTGGAATTTGCATACACAGCTCAATCGATTACTTTTAAACAATCAGTTACAATATGACTCGATCACATTGGATAATCAATTACATGAGTTCAATCACAATTTTGGGAAATCAATTACATTGAGTTTCACTTACATTATCATTCGATCACATTGGAGACTCGATTACAAACCCCGCCGCATACAAGACACGATTACATACATACTCGATCACTTCAGGCCTATCGATTACAAAGAACCCAATTACAATATGGGTTCGATTACTTGCATAACTTGATTACAAGTTGAGATTCGCTTACAACCAAACTCGATTACTTTATACTTGTCGATTACTTTTGGCTCGATCACTTTTATAGACTCGAATACAAGGATGAAGAGATTACTCGGCCTCATTAACCCGAGTACATCTTGTATACTTACATACATAGAGGCCCGATTGCATCCTAGATTGAATACAAACTATACCTGAGCTCTAAAAGTGTATCATCATGCAATGACGACCCGAACACTTATAAACACTCAACCGCAATTGTAATCTAATGAACTACTATAAGAGTAAATGGATAGGATGGATGTGTAAGTAATAAAATATTCTAAGTATAATGTGTAACGATTCCGACGAAACCAGGTATACCCTAACCGGTAGACGTTAGTTACGTCATATGTAATGTCGGGTGCATGAGTT